>NC_080432.1:27261533-27544033 GCF_028018845.1 Melospiza georgiana | reverse complement strand
AAACTTTCTGCCCAAATCTCTGCAGACTCAAGAACACACAAGAAAATCAGGAATACACAAGCAAAGTAATTTCAGGATTTTGAGGCTGGGCTGTGAAGTTCCCATGATTCAAACTGGTTTTGCACCACTGCCTTTCTTGTTGGTCAATAGCTTCTAGTGCCAAAACCATGGTCTGGCCAGTGACTGATTTGAGTCATGGTCGCATGACTGATTTAAAATAATAGAGGATTCAGGTGCCCTAATGCTGCACCACTTTAAGGGCAAAAGACCTTCTACAACATGTTTTATCTTAAGCAATGGCATTTGAAATACATTTCCTGACCTTTGTTTTGGTTCTGAAGGTTGTGAAATACTCTGGTATAAGCAGGGGGGGAAAAAAGAAAGAAAGAAAAAGGAGAGGAACTAACAAAAATTTGTGTATTTAAAGAATTCCAGAAGCACCAATTGCCTTCTGTGACCATTATGAAGTGCTTCATCCACTTGGGGGATACGTTGGGCTGAAAAGCAAGGCCCAGCAGTTCCCAGTGCAACTGCCCCATCAAAAGGAGGAGCACATTTGATTGAGGTCTCCAGAGCAGTTTTTCACATGTACCATGGTGAACATCAAGCCTTTATAAACAACACAGCTACAGACAAAATTACTTGGCTAATGGCTAAATTGGATATTTTGCATCATATATAAATATCTTTGCATATACTTACTATTCCAATCCAGTTAGTTAACATTATTAGCTAACACAAGCTAACACTAATATAAAATGGGAGAAACCATTGCCTTCTGCTTATATTAAAGAATAAAATGGATTTTTTTTTTTCAGCACCAAGCATATGAAAGGGAAAGAAAAGCTTCTGGCCAAGCAACTAAAGGTTTGGCCATAAGTACATGAATAAAATAAATGGCTTTCTATTACAGGTGATAAAAATTGTACTCAGCGTCTTTTGATATATATTTTCTCAAAAGTTTTGTGAGCACAGCCCTCTTGTGGGCTCATTTGTGTTTGTGTAACAACTGGAGATGGGGAACAGCTAATTCCTTTACCTGTTGGACAAACCTTCACTCCTCCACCCTACCAGAGAATTGGCTGCAGGTATAATCTTTCATTCCCTTGCCCTGGAGGAAGACAGCTGCTGCCAGCAATTTGTCAGCATAATTTGGGCCTATTGTTCTTGTTCTGAAGTTTTATCTTATTTTGTTTTTCTAAATGAAATACTTATTCATCACGAAAAAAAGTAATGTACTATGTTTGAAGTGTTCTTCTGATGTTCTTAAATCCTACCTTTTAAAAATTTTCAGCTGCATGAGGTTGAGGGTAGTGACCCACCATGTTGGGAAATAGTTGTACTCAGTACAGACAAGGACTTGAAGCAAAAAGTAGGGGCTGATTCATTAAGTTATGGCATCCATCTCCTCGTACAAACATAACATACCTATTTAGCAAGGATTTACTGTTCACATAGTTTATCCTTCTGGTTGTTGGCCATACTGATGTCCCCAAGCTCACTTGGGCAAAACATTCAATACTGCTGCTGAATACCTTAAGTGTATAATCCTTAGGATGAATACTAGAGCTACAACTGCATGATAGACAGATCTGACCCTTGCAATCCACAAGCCTTATCCCTCTTCACTTCTGGAGGGAATGGCTAATAAGAATCCTCAGGTAGCTTGTTCCCCATCCAGCATATAAGAAATCTTTAGATTTTTCTCTTAATTGGGAAGAAAAATATAAATTGATATAGAGGATTAAAAATACACTTATAATACAGAAAATATAATGCATATATTTCCTAGACTCTACACTATTGTTGATACAAACATAGAATTAGGGAATGGTTTGGACTGGAAGGGACCTTAAAGATCATTTAGTTCTAACCCCTTGCCATGGGCAACGTCACATGCCACTAGACCAGTTTGGGATTTTGGGGACCATGAAATCCAGACTCATGACTAACTTCAGTTTCTGAGTGTACCCACTTATTGCTTTGCCACCTGCACATCTCCTAGTGGAACTAACCAAGGCTGATAGCAATCCCACCTCCCAGCCTGCCAAAACCAACTGGGGACACCATACCCAATACAACCAAAATCAAGGGGGTCAGAATAAACTGTAAATGTAGAAACTTCAAATGCTAAAAAGTAGATGCTTTTTAATGCCAACAACTCTTGCATAATCTGCTTCACGCAGCTTTGATTCAAAGGTGAGTTATTTTTAATAGAACAACAGCAAAGGCACAAAGATTGGGTTCAGATGGAAAAACAGTCTTCCAAGAGAAATAAGGGAAATTTCTAGAGAAAGAAGGTCGTTGAAATGACAGGCAGGCGATAACTCCGCCTGCAACTAAGCAGAACAGCGAGGGTGACTTGTGCACAGATGGAAACCTTTGCAGCATTAAAGGAGGCAAGGCCTGGCGAACTAAAAAGCAGAAAAAACTCTGCATGGAAGTCTCAGCCCTGACCTGGATTCCCTTCCTAGCCCCAGAAAAGTCATAAGCTTTCTATCTTTAGTTTCCCCTTATTGCAAGCGAGGGTAAGACTCTTCTCTAACTCTTCGCAGCTGCATAGGAAAAATAAGATATAAGCTGTCTTTATGCATGCAACATGGGAGACAAATCAATAAAAGGAATGAGAGTGGGTATCAACGTCAATACCAGAGAGGATAGAAAACTGGAAATAAACAGGACTTTTGCCACTGATTTCACAAGACCAGGACTTTACCTGAAGGGACCAGAGGCACAACTAATAGTGCACACTGTCAAAGGTCATCAAACCACGATCCACCCAAAAACACCAGTGCTCTCCATTAGCTCTGCTGTCGTGCCTCAGCGCTGACCCTACCCAGGTGTGGGGGGCACGACACCAACTGTGTACCCAGGGAGGCATCTCTAACACAGCACAGCCTTCTGACTCTTTCCTTACCCTGAAAGCATGGAGGAAAAGAGACCACGGCAGGGAGAGGAAAGGAAAGGGCCTGGTAGTCCTAAACAGAATGAATGGAAAACGCGAGTGCAAAAGGACAGGGTGATAGTGCTCTCCAAAGGAAAAAGAATAATTAGAAGCAGCAAACATAAACCACAAAAAATAAAGGAGAATGAAATGGAGATCATCAAGACTGGGCGGGACATAAAGACAAAGAGGAAGGAGAAAAACCACAGCTCTTCTCTTCCAGAAGGCACCAAAGCCCTGTCAACTCTGCAGGGGCAAGACTTTAAAAAAACCCATTTCTGCATGTTAGTGTGCACACAGCGCTGCACGTGTTCACAGCTACGCAGAGCCCCCCCTAGCCTGGGCTGCATTCTGTCAGAGGCACAGCTCCAACACCTTCTGCCTATGCTGAAAGCAAACCTTCTGCACTTGGGAAGTCATCTCCAAGGTCTTCCCGGGGGGACAGCATGGGCAGATGGACTTTTCTTTGAGAAAGGGCTCTAAAAGCACCCAGGAAAGCTTCTGGCAATAACAAAAGCAAACAGCTTTTAGACATATAGACTTCAGGGTTTGCTTCTTGCACCAGGGGTTGCTGCACGTGGTGGCCTTGACGGACACCTAAACAGCAACAGCCTCAGTCACAGGGGACCTTAACATTGCTCTTTTTTTCTTTAATTCCAAGCTCAACAGTGAACACTGCCTGCCCAGCCAGGTTAACTGAGCCAGCTGATGGTGATGCAGGGTTTTTGTCTCCCATACAACAAACATTGACTAGTACTTTCTATTTAGAGCAACTTCGCATTGTAAACCTGTCTCCTCCCTTTGATAAGAGACATATCACTAGATAGCATTAATCCCTGGCCCTTTTCTGACACAAGGAAACACAGTTTTGCACTCAGTACATAAAAATCACTGCTCCACATAGATATTTTTTCTAAGTTTACATATCATGCAGAAACATGCACAAAGTCAGCCCCAAACAATACTGCTATATCCAGAAACCTGGTGTGCAAGTCCTCGAGGTGTGTTAGTCCTCCTTGGCTCCTACTGTATTTAATAAGACTGGAGAATTTTCCACATCTTTCTAGACCAGGAAAAAGGTCTTCAGAGACAAATAAGAGTTTCCTGTTCAATATTTCATGTAGTGATTCCTCCAAAGGTGTAAACAGGAAAAGTGTCTCGCCATTTAGCCTGAAAATGAGAGCCTGCCATCCCTTCCCTTTACTCCGTTTATGTGTTAAAAGTAATTTAGAAGGGGATCTGCCAGATGCTCAGGTACAAGTGAGACTTGTGACAGCAGAGGCTGTCAGATGACTGGCTGAGGTCCCAGAACTGGCCTACCCAGACAGACTAAGGCAGGAGGGAGACCTCAACCTCAGCTTTTCCCACTCTGTCCCTTCTGTCCCACCAGGGTCTCAGCAGGCAGCCTCAGCGAGAATCAGTGCTGCACAAAGATGTGCTTTTCACCCTGAATATCTCGACTCAGCAAAGGTTTACTTATAGCAAAAGCTACATCTCTAAGCGTTCCCCTTTCAGATTTTTAGGGATGATACCTTTTGGGTAGACAAAAATTACCCAATGGAGCACCCGCTGCAAATTTTTTTGCATTACTTAAATGCAGGCTCTGATTTCCAACATCCCATCAGCCCAAGTGGGGCTTCTTAGGGAGGCAAGGCACAAGCACAGTCCTTTCTCTGCAACAGCCATGCTTCATTCCAGCTCCATCGCAAGCAAAACCCCTGAGCTTGTGTCACAAATATCAAATGGTTTTTTTAGCTAACTGACAACAGACGCCATTCGGAGTCAGCGTATTTTGATTACGGCACATTGTTCGCAGGATTCAAGAGCCCGCTCGCCTTGCATTGTTGTTCAACACCAAAATTAAATTGCAGTATAATTAGCTTTGCTCCAGCTACACCTTTCTGTCTGGATGGATGTGATACCTGCAAAGCCTGTGTTGGGTATAAAATGTGTTCCTGATTATAAAGTGTTTGCTTAATCTTGAGGGCACCGCCTTGTTTTTTAAGGCCCTCTGCAAGTCACGCACTCCAGTACGTGCTGCCCGTTATCTCCACAAGGCTTAAAACTGGAATCCCCGTGATTCACATTTTCCAACGCTCATGGCCAAACCCGTCCGCAGAGCAGCTCCTCCACTTTCTCCCATTTCACAACAAGCCAGATCTGCAGCGCGGCAGAAGCGGCCGCGCAGCCCGGCTCTGCGAGCCACATGCCAGCGAGCCAGTGGCCACAAAACACACCGAGCCCACTGCGGGAGCCACAGGCCGTGAGCTCCAGGGGTGGTTTGCCAGGCTGAGGTGGCCGTGGCTCCCTGACGCCTCCACCCGCTCATTGAGGGGCGGCTTGGAAGCACAGCTAGCTGCCAGAGTCACACAAAAATGTTGGGCTGAGAGGTCTGTGTGGTCCCACTGCACCTCCCAGGGAGCTTTGGGAGTACCCAGTGGTGCCTGTAGGAGCATGAGGCTCATGGCATGGCCCCACATGGATCCATGCCTTGGGCCAGGCAGACCTTGGGACAGGCAAGACCTCGGGACTGGCCACTCCCTCACAAATGTTTCCAGCCAACCCCACAGCTCTGCTCTTTCTGCAGACCACCAGCAGCACTGCTACCTATTCCATCCACAGCTTCAGTTTATCCCCTTCCTTTAAATAATTTTTTAAAGTGCTAATTAGTGGAAAATAGCAGAAGAGGCTAAAACCAAAGCATAAAGCCACCAAAAGCAAAGTTTACCATCAGCCTTCCAATTCAGCATAGTGCTTTCCTATAACACCGAACAGAAACATTTTGCTTTCTTGGCAACATGTTCTTCAAATTATCCACAGAGTGATATAATTACTATAACATACCACAGCTCATTCTTAAATATCTTCTATATATACCTTGCTATCACTAGATGACATATAAATTAAGATATCAACCCTACCTGATAAGGGAAAAGCAGAAGTAGAAAATCGTGGCTCACAAGCACCTAATCGTCTCGCTCCAGAACCTCAGTGACAGACCTGAGAATTCGCATCTCCCCTCCTGCCTCACACTGTCAGTAGAACAGCATTCCCCACCCCTGCCCCTCCAGCATTGTTATATCACTTCTCATCCAAAGGATCTCTCAAACACTTGCCACTGAGGGCCAAACGTCGGCTTGACGTGCACATGTGTGTTTAAGAACAAAATTAATCCTCCCTGCACATACTAGTCATGTGCATACCATCACTCTAGCTTTACAGGAAACAGTCATGAAAAAGAGATCCCTCACAGGAGTTAGATTAATGTAGCAGGACACATCTGTACATACCCTGCTTTTTCTACATAGCTGTGCCACGAAACACTGCCACGGGCCTCACGGACATGGGGAAAGCACAACGACGCTCCCACAGTAGGTGGAAGGCACACCAGTAAAACTGGTTGCACAACAGGGAGGAGGGCCAGGAGCCTCCTGGGGTAACACAACTGCAAAATCCTCCAGGCACAGAGGGGTAAAGGAGGGAACAGCTCAAGCATCGTTGCAAATATCGGGAAATGACAGGAAGCTGCCTGCCACCGACTCACACATGTTTGAAAGTCTTCTCTCCCTGTCACCCTCCTGTCACAGTGATGCCCAGCGGTGCCACTCAGCTAGGGAACCCCTGTCCATGTCAAATGCTGCCCAAAATGCCTGTGTGAACATGAGCAAAGGGGGGAGCGAAGCTGTGACTTCAAATTACCTCCTGGTGACATGGCTGTACCCATCACCACAACACAGCAGTGACACTACTCCCCTGTAACTCCGCACTACAGCACACAAGAGAAAAGGCATAAATCGCAAGCCACTGGGACATTTCCCTCACCAACAATTTGGCCAACTCTACCTATGCAAGGTAACTCCATGATGCAGGTGCGAGTGTAAGAGCTCAGGAACCAAAGTACCTCTGTGACTGCAGCCCAAGAAGAAGAGTGCCCTGTACTGGCTCAAGCCTAAAACCAAAGTGCCGCTTACTGAGTCTGCTCTAACCCTCCCTTCTCCCAAGAGCTACACAGACTTAAATGGAGCTATTTAAAGCCAGTGTTAAAAACACTAGCAATGGTCTGACCTCAGCAACAAAACTAGACCAAAACCTAAAGGCCAAATGAGTGAAAAGAAAATTACAAGGTAAAGTTTGCCTTCCCTGAATATGTGCCAGCTGCAAGACTCTTACATTACATCGATGCAGCTTTCCAAAGTTTAAATACAATAATTTTCTGTATTAAGAGCCCAGTAACCTTAATGGAGGCATAATTAGGCATTGATGCCCTGCCCATATGAGAGAAGCTTGAAAAACTTAAATAAACTGTGAATGGCAGGATTAATACTGCAGCTTTGCATTTTGTACAGCTGTTTGAATACAGTACACTGCCTGTGATGGCATCAGCTGTTGCTTTACTCTGGGTCAGTACTTCTGAAGTTAAAACAGGCAGTTCTTTTAAGCAAATAAAGAATTACCTTTCTTATTGTCGACCAGTTTACTTCAGCAAAGAAGGTCTGGGTGCATATTTGCTTTGCATTAAAATAACCAAAAAAAAAACCACAAGAAAAAGAAAGCCAAGCTGCAAACAACAAAAATAACTGGCCAAATTCAAAGTCCGGTGATGCTAATAAGAGAATTTTAATTTACTGCAACGGCTCTTAGGATGAAGAACTAGGTAATGCAATTTTGGAGATCATCTGCCCAAGTGGGAATATCATATAGATGCCTGGAGAGTCCTTGAGAAAACAGCTCACCTCAGTACTGACTGAAGAGGAAACACAATACTTTGGTGAAATAGAATTCTGTATTTCTAGGAAAGGCTCCAATAGCAAATTGCTTACTAAAGCAAGAAGCCTTGTAAATTTTATTATGAATGAAAGGGGCAATGGCAAGCGTGTGACATGCCAAAGCGTAGGCACACATGGCCGAGTCAGTAAAAAGTAAATAAATAGGTTACTTATAAGCTCTAGAAGACACCTGAAAATATATCTAACAGAAACTCAGGCTCAGTGAACTACAAGCAAGAATATAAAACAGCTCCAAAACTATCTTACCTTATTTTTTTCCACCAAGTAAACCAGCTAACCTACAGGCTAATATTCAATCTTGGCTTTCTTATTGGAAATATCAGCCGAAAAAAGTTAATCTAGATTTCTTCACTGTCTTTAAAAAATGACTTATCACTGGAGAGGGAAGAAACAATCTATGTAAGGAGCATGTCAGCCTGATGCCAAATTCACCTGGGAATCACAACACCCACATCACCCTCCCCCTGCCTCACAGCATGGCCAAGCCCTTGTCCCCACCACCTCAGCCAGATCCTTCCCCAAATCCCAAATCCCTGCCACCACAGAACTTTCCAGTTTCTTTCCCAGGCAGCGTTAACGACAACATGGCTCTCGAGCTGCAGGCGCAGGAGGAGAGGAGGGTGCGGAGCCCCGGCCAGGGCAGTGACAGGCGCCAGCGGTTAAGTGCTGCTGCGGAGATGAAACATGCCTAATGAAAAGCTTACCTAAAGCTCGTGGGGAGCCAGCACCCGGCCGGCCCAACCTCTCCAGAGCGTCGGGCACGAGGCCGACAGGGCGCTCGGGAAAGACGAATTAACTAAAAGTTAATGTGGATGTTCTCATTCAAAAGAAAAGTGGCCTACTCCAAAGGGGATTAGGCTAAAGTGAACTAAGGCCACTTTACTTCTGAATGAGAGCATCCACACAATAGTCCAATGCACTTTAACTAATGCACTTTAATTTTACACCCAATCAATTTGTCTTACCTCTCCTGAGTGTCCTTGTGTGGACAAACCCAGAGATTCATCGAGTTTTGAGGCCAGGCAGGGAACATTAGATCAACTCATCCCACTCCCCATGTGTTATGGGCCATTGCCTTTCACAGTTATCCCTTTATTGATCCCCAAAACTTATGGATAACCTGACGTGGGCAGGGAGGAAACATTTCTTCAATGGCCTGGATTTAAAGATGCTTGCAAAATAAAAGCCATTTGCAAAATAATAAGTGGCCATAACTTTCAAGAGTCCATCCTCTTGCCAATACAAGAGGGCCAAATTTGGGCAAAAATCCATCCTACCTTCTCTATGCCCTGCAAGTTCATAAGAAAATGGCAGTCTCTGTATTATAACCCTTAAATCTCTTTTGTTTTTCAAATTGCAAACAGAGCCTTTGCCTATAGGGCAAACTCACTTTTTTTTTTAAATTCACCTCACCAACATTTAAATTTTCAACATTTCCCCAGACATCTACAAGAAATCTCAGATTCCCTTTTCCAAAACATAATAATCCCACAAACCACTTGCTGCCTGCGCTATTGCTTTCATACGCACAATGACTCACACGAGCCTGAAACCTCCACGTCGCTCTTTACGTCTTGGACATGTATTTATCAAAAATAAATAAATTAACCCACGACAGCAGCAACCAGCGAGGCAACTCAAGGAGCTGAGCTCCCAGGGGCAATGGGGCTTCCCTGTGCCAGCAGCCCTCTCACTAACAGAGACCAAGCCCCCACCACCACTGCTGAGGGACTGAAGCTTTCCAGGGATCTCATCTAAATTAAAAAAAGGAATCCTGAGGACACTGGCCTGATGGGATTCTGCTCTCACCTACACTCCAGGTTACATCTCAAAGGGCAAAAATAAGTGAAAGTGAAAAGGCAACCACACTAAGCAGGCCAAAGAAGAGCTGCAGCAACTGCAGAGAAGCTGTATTCCAGACGCATCACAGAGTATCAGCGGTGGGTTAGACACGGAGACGTTAACCAGCGCTGTAAATACGCTCAAAGAAGGCCAAACACAAAACGTGTGCTCTTTTAGAGCTACCCCCCTCTCCAAATACTGCTGTAGCTGCAGGAAAAAATAAAAATATAACCACTAATTATTCCCAATTTGCCATGTAAGTCAAAGCCTGCTCCGAGAAACAGAGCACGTGGAGAAGGTGGTATACCAAGGACGTGAGGTGACACTGCAGTGCACCCCAGTCTCTCCTTCTCTCACACAACCCTCACCAGGAAACAATTCCAGAAACCTTCAAAGACGTTCCTGACCAGAAACAACTCTCCTTTCTATTTTCTTAAACTTGTTTAGATTACACAAGATAGATCGTAACTGCATGCTCTCATGACCAAAAACCCCAAATGCAGAAATGCGAAACAAAACAAAAAAAGATTCCCTAATTTAAAGAAGCTGTGCCGGATTTTTAGCGCTTTTTGAAGTAGTATTTATCAGCACAATGTACACTTACTCATTTTGATTGAGAGCAATATAATCTGATTTTTTAAGGTCTAACATTGCCCACGCGGGGCTGCAGTAACCCTTCTGCATGCAGAGCCCATTACCTTTATTGTTACCTGCGGACTAGCAGCCATAGAAAAACTCAAATCCTCAGCCATAAAGGTTAAACTTAAGGTAAAACTCATTTTTTCATAACTTTCAAGCCTCCAAGTTGCCCCAAAATAACAATCCAGGGTCCCTAATGCAGCCACGGCAAGCTCTGGCTTACAGGAATGCCTTGGGATACACGCGCAAATGTTTAGGATCAGTTCTGAGGTTAACTGGGCTTTAAACTCAGCTCTGCCAGGTCTGATGTTGAGAAGAATTCCCCAAAAATCCAGGAATTAAACTATCCTTTACAATAAGACATAACTTCAGTTTGGAAAACTTTACATGGAAATTTTGCCTGAGCATGCAAGGAAGGCACCCAGCTGTAAGGATGGCCCCTTTTGGGTTCTTGAATGATTAAAAAATAAAAAAGAACACCAAGGATTCATGAACTGAAATAATAAACTAAAGAAAATATATTCAATCTTATGTCTACACAACAATGTATTTACTCACTTAAAGAAACGGAGAGCAAAGAAAATCTTATTTTGCTAATACAATTTCAGCCAGGGTGTATCAGATGAAAACATGTCTGGCACAGAAATTAACGTATCCCATCTTCACGTAAATAGCCTGCCTAACTGGGGCATGGTAACAACTTCTAAATATCACAGCAAAACATAATAAAAATTACTCAAAAACAAACAAAAAAAGGACTCACTGTCTCAAAGTGACAAAGTCAGAGGAAGAAAATTAAATTTTAAGTCTTTTAAATGTAATGTATTGGTCATCCTCAGTCGTACTTTGCTGTAATTCTTTTATTATGCAGAAATGAATTCTACCTTGCACCCTCTGCACCACATCTATTATTTTGATGCCTGTTCCTCCAATATGGGAGCACATACCCTAAAGGCAGCAGTATTTTTAGCTCTCGTCTTTAAAACCATATATGGTTTGAAAGTACCTGTGAAGAAGTCCCAAAGTAAAATAGTATTTCTCAGTAATTTTTTCCCTAAGGCACGATTGTTGTATTGGCTACAAGGTATAGCTAATATATTTGAGAATTTGGAAAGTTAAGTCTAGTCGTAACCGGTCGATGCCCTGAACAACTCTACCACTTTCGGCTATGTTTTTTATTGGATTCCAGTTTATGATTCTTTCTTTGTAAAGAACAAATTTTAGGTAATTGTTCCATTAAAAAAAAAAAGCTGCTGTCTATCTGCATTTTTGTTAGAGCAACTCTGCAACTGCACACATTAAAATAAAATCTATTGCAACATAAATAGAGGTGTTGCTTTATTATATACGTGTGTATATATGTGATATATTATCGCCCAAGAAGGGCCATCTAAAACGTCACAGTTGCAAACATTTAAGACTGTAACAAAAATGACTGAGACTCCAGTATCGGTTTACTATCCTTCAACAATTTCCCTGACAGTGGAGTCAAATAATGTTGAATTATGGACCTTCTTGCAGGAAGTCTTATTTCATGTTCATTTTTTGATCATTTCCCTCATAGCTCCTATAGGAATTTGGCTCTTCGACGATTTGCCTTTAAAAGTTTCTGCATCTGTAATTGGCTTGTGCATTATTAAATCGCAATTTTTGTCAAGCAATGCTCTGGTGGACGGGCTCAACAAGTTTATTTTCAGTATGCAAAATACTGTTTTGTCCCTATAAAATCTATCTTACACAGCTAATGCATTTTACTTGAATGTGGCGGGTACTTTGTACCATGTTTTCTTTAAAGGACTTTCTAAAGGCTTTTTTTGTAGACACGCTCTTGTAGGAGAATTTTACAGTTTGGACTAGACACCTGAGAGCCAAGGTAATGTGGCTTCAAAAAAGCAGCCCCACAATAACAGTTCAGGATTACCTATGAAACTGAATTTCTCTTGTCAAGACTATAGGCAGTCTATGGGCTTTTTTTTTTAAATCAGAGGGAGTTTTCCCAGACACATCACACAACAGCTGTGTTCTAAATCTTTCTGGGCTCTGACAAACACTGAAAATTTAAACATGCAAATGTTTGAAAAGCTAATGATTAAAAAAGGTTTATTTTGAAACTTTTGAGGATGACTGCAATTCTTCAGCTAGGTTTTTTAAAGTCCCGGGGTCTGGATGATTTTGAGTTCAGCTCTCCCCAGCAAAAAGCCCAGATTCCTGCCTTGTACTTGTGGAGCTGTGACGGTAAACACCAACTCTGCAGGTCGCACCCTGGCAGGCAGTGGGGTCGAGCCCGTGGGAGAAGGATGCTATTTTAGTGACCTAGTGCCACTGAGCTGGTTAAATCACTGAACAATGGTTAGTGTTATAGGGCTTTACTTTGCAAAATCTAGCATTAGTGTCATTGCTTTCTATTAACCGGGGGGACTTAAAGGCACTGGCTTTGAGGGGCCTTTAGGGAAAGAATAAATAAGGGGAAACCAATAAATTAAAAGAAAAAAACACCCTGTTAACTGTAACCTTTACTACCACAATATAAGAAAATGTAATTAAACCCATAATAAAAGCTTTTACATACTTACTCTTTTACTACTCTCCCAAGCAGAGCGTGGGCAGGCGGGGGCCCCACGCCCGGAGCAGCCCCTCGCTCCCACCGCCCGGCCCTGCGCGCCCGCGCATCCCAGGGCCGCGCAGCCATAAACGCGCCCCGCGCAGCCACATCCTAATTAGCCGCCCCGGCGACCAGCACTCAACACCTTATTATTGAACCATTAAGGCCCCGATAGTGCCGGCCGCGCCGGGGCCGGGTTTGGCACCGCAGCTTACCGGAGGGCGCGGGGGACTGCGCATCCCCCGGTAACCCCCCCCGCGCCGCCCGCCCGATCTCCCCGGGCTTGATCCGCCGCCTCATCGCCCGGGGCAGAGGAGGGCGGAAAAGTGCACTTTTGCACCTTTTCCCCTCAACACGGAAAGCAAAGCCCCGCTCCCCGCGCAGCTCCGCGGGTGCGGGCGGGTGTGTGCGCGGCTGCGCGCCCCGCGGCCCGGAGCGGAGCCGGGGCAGCGCTCGCACCAGCCGGGCGTGCCGGCGCCGAGCCCCGCGGCCCAGCGCGGCCGGGCCGCGCAGCGGGAGAGGGCACGGCGCAATGTCCGCGCTCCGGGCAACGAAAAGGGGGACGCGGACTGGCGGGGAAACACAGCGACCCCCAACAACCCCAAAACTGCAGCTCCATTTCTTTAGCTTTCACTTTAATAAAATAATGATTCGTTGGGAAAATGGGGTATAAATCTTCATTTTGGAGGCAATTAAAGTGTTGATTTCATTCGTGCCCCTGAGCAATTCTTGTAATTTGCTCAAATAGCTTTATGTACCCAGCACTCCAGAGCTTTTAGAAACCCATTTTCTAGTTAGACTTGTTGGATTACAATTTTTATTCAACATCAGCGAGTCGAGCTTCCCTCAGCTAGACCCTGGCTGAAGGGCTCCCCTCGCTCTAAGGTGCTGCGTGGGGCCGGCGGCTACCTGGAGCATCCTCACCAGCCCTGGGCACCTCCCTGCCACACCACCCTCCACCCACTCTGCCAAGCTTTTCTCCTGTACAGCAAAACTGGGTGGGGAAAAAAAATCCCTGCAAAACAACCTACCTATGTGCACATAAACCCCTTTCTAAAAGTTCATGCCTTCCTTCAAGCCTGCCTCCCCTGTCACAAACCAACAGCCTTTGGCAGATAGGAGAAAATATTTCAGATACTGCCCACGCTGCAATGCAACGCACCTTTATGTCGGTGATCTATAAAATAACTCCCAGCTGACAGTGCCAGTGATAACAGCAAAGCAGCTGAGGAAACTCCTGTCTGCTTGGCTGCGCCTTGCTTGAACAAAAGGAAACCTCCAGAGCCAGGAGCAGATCACTCCTAACACTATATTTACGCAGCTGATCAAAAAGAAGAAATAACTTGGGGGGTTTCATCAGGGATTTCTTTTTTGTGCATGTGCTTGAGGTCCCCTCTCTTACAGGCAAAGCGCTGCTACCCCTCGGTTCAGAGCAAACAAATGGACCGCGAAAACCCCACCGTTTCACCCAACTTGAGTAAAAGCCAAATTTCAGTCACTACCATCACCCAGGAGCTTAATTTAGATCTGGACACCTTCTGCATTAGCCCCAAGTGCTCTCATGAAAAGGCAAGGATCCCAGTCTGCACCCAGTGGAAGGAGGAGGGATGGGAGAGGGGACAGCCAGCTCTCCCCAGTCAGCTCACCCGCATTTCCCACCCCGCTGCAGCCGACATTAAAGGTCTGAACCATCCCAAACAAAACCTGGACTACCGTCACAGCCAAGCGAGGCTTTGCTGGCTTGGCTTTGATTATATTTATTCTTTAAAGAGAGGGCTTGAAAACTTAAAACATCAAGGTAAAGAATTTAAAACCTGAATCCCATTTTATTTTCTCCTTTTTTTTTCCTATTAAGTAAAATAAAATGGGCGCGTTTGCAGCAGGCAGGCGTGCACAAAGCAATGTTCACTCAAGTCTAAAAGCGTTCGGCCAAGGAAAACTGACAAGACGGACTAATGAACCGTAGAGACGGGAAGAAAATAGCCAGTATTTGCTAGATTTCAAACCCTCTCTGTCTTCTCTGGACCACCTATCTCGGATTTTATTATTATTTTGGTCAACGACTCCAGCCCTTCCTTCCCTAAGCTACCAAGAAGCCAGTGATTCACAGATACCACTTCTATTATTGGAAAGGGTAAATAAAATAAAGACAGAAATTAAAAGCGACAAGAAACAGGTCGAGTTTGCAGGCGATGCTTTTACAAGCTCATCTCGCCAGGTCGAATCTGGGAGCAAGCCTTAATGAAGCAATAATAGCCACATTATTCAAAAATTTTCATTTCGATGGAAATTTATCTAAAAGGGACTTAATCATATGCAAATAATAAAAGGAGGCGTAGTGACCCAGCAAGCGATCTGCATACAAATTTTAGCGTTGTGCGACATTGGCGAGATCATACCTGATCCGTTAGATTTGCTGATCTTGTTATGTCTTCACTGTCCGATTTTGATCCGCCCTCTCTATCGTCTATGACCAAATCGATAGGCATTTTTCCTTTCAAACAGCTAATATACCGGTGGCAGAAATTGTCACATAATTCGTGTACCTACATTATGACAGAGGTTAAAAAATAAAAAAAGAAAGAAGAAAAAAGAAAAAGAAAGAAGGGGGGGGGGGAAAGGAAGAAAATATAATCAGGAATACATAAGTAAAATTGACAAGTGCAACCAGTCTCCCCCCTTCGCCCCTGTGACATCAAAAGTCCTAAATAGGGGAAACACACTGCAATTATCCCCCTGAGACCTCTAGACGCATCCAGAATTAGGAATAACTTTCTTTTCTCACAAAATAGAGATATCGCAGAAAATTGACAGTGACAAGATGATTCACAGGCTACAACATATTCAACACCCGTGTTAAATTCATCTGCTCCCGGAGCTGTGGCCATTAGAGAGGTGACCTGCATGGGTGACATTTAAGGTAAACTATTTAATTTCATCCAGTTATTTCATCATAAACCCTTTCCAAAGGGGTATGAGGACTGAAAAAAGGATTAAAAAAAAAAAATCCACATGCACTGCACTGAAATACATTATAGGCATCCATGCCTTGAAATCCCCAGTTGCTCTGATAGACTTGTACCTGAGCTGCCTTTATTAACGGGCAGATTTTAACACATTTTGGTAGAGCGAGAACAACCTGACAGTTACGGTTAGATAAAGCGACTGACTGACGCTCACGAGAAACTTTTCAACTATTTAAAAACCTCTCAAAATGTTTATTTTTAAGAGAAAGGGAATTCTCTTCTAGGCCAGCTATCAATGACACGTAAAAAATCCTCAGGAAACCCAGAGCGCACTTCCAATTTAACGTGAGCTCGGATGACACCGCCCGCTCAGAAATTAGCATTCTCCCTCCTAAGATTTCTAAAACAGTCAACAAAAAAGTCCTGCGTTCAGGCTGCCATCTCTTTCTTCTGCTCAGAGGTGTACAATATTCCCAGGAACAAGAGACAGACAGAACTATCAACTCTGCTTTGTCTCTGCAAAATGTTACAGGACAATCCGCGCCCCGAGCCTGACCTGCAGATGGCTCTTAAAAAAAAAATAAAAAAGATTCCCCCCTTCCAACTAACTGCAACCAAAGTCTCTTCCTCACCATCACCAAGAAAAAAACAATATCTCTTTTTTTTAATCACAATTTCAGGGGCTTGACTGAACTAACCATTTCGAGTCTCATCTGCGGCACCACAGAACTGCAACTATTTATACAAAGCCAGCAAAGTATTACAATGAACACAAGGCCTGGGCGTTCGAGAGCTCGGTTTTAGAGGCTGAAATTGTAATTAAACTGCGAAGAGAAATGGACGCCAAGATTGGTCTTGACACTAATTACCAGAAAGAAAGACATTTATGCAAATTTACCAGAAGCCTGAACTTCAGCAGTACTGAAACAGAGGAGGAAGAAAGGAGGGGGGGGGGAAGGTAGACAGAAAGAGAGGGAGAGAGAGAGAGACAAAAATTACCTTCTCTAATTCCAACAGATGAAACCTTAATACTTGTATGGCTTGAATCATCTGCAAAGACACAAACAACATGAGCATTAATCTCATTCCTGGATTTGGGGATATTTCCCACAGCCACCTCGGCCACACTTTGTAGCTTGACTTTTCTCTAGTAGTAAATAAAAAGTTGTTTTGATTTATGGCAATAACACTAAAATTTAATAGCGGTGGCTTTGTGCGCTGTTTAACGAGAAGCGACCTAGAGTTAACAAAAAAAAAAAAATCCCAATTGCAATGAAGCAACTGAATTATACGGATCATAAACATTTCTTAAAAAAAAAAACAATCCTCTAAACACCACCATTGGCTCCTCGCTTTGTGAAAGCGGGTGCAGGACTCCTACAGTGGAGGCAAAATATTTATCCTTAATGGGGGAAGGAAAGAAAGAGAGAAACGACCTCATTTTCAGTGAATTTGCCACTGGTGCATCTCCAGCCATTGTAATCCTCTCTGTTTCCCATTGAGCTGCTTAAAAGGTGCGTGGAGGGGCTGGTTAGAGTGGAGATAAATCCACCGCTCCTCTTGGGGAGGCAAGCTCACCATCAAGCCTGCCAGCTCCTCTTTGGATGGGGCTTTCCTTTATGTATATCCTTATGGGATTTTTTTCTTCCAAGCAATTACCACACCATGTTTACTTGTAAATATAAAAGTAATCATTGCAACAATTATAATTTTTTTAAATCCACGTGAGAAATTTTCAATTTAGCACCACTAAACCACCTCTTCAGATGACACAGAAGTTGAAAAAAATAATAAATAAATGGGAAGGGAAGGGAGGGTGGGGGTGGGGAGAGGAAGAAGTGTTAACTCTTACCAAGTTATCCAGTTCAGGATTAGAGGAAAATAGGGGTTTCTCTGCTCGGATCTAAATGTAAGAAAGGGGGGAAAAATAATAATAAAAATGATTTGAAATATGGAAGCAGAAAAAGCAGATGTTATTATTTCTTGCTTCATTACACTGTCGGGTCCATTATGTAACCTTTCGTGCAAAGCCCTGAGTGCTGGATTTAGTACATCAGCCAAACACTTGAGCAAGTGAATCAAATATACTGAAAAATACCTATGGAGCTTTCCCGGCAGAGCCCGTCCCGGCGCCCGGGAGCCGCGCAGCGAAACTCCCGGCCGGGCACAGAGCGCTCCACTTTATCCATTTTTTAAGGGGGGTAGTAAATGCCGAGATTTCCTGATATTTTTTTTTTCCTCGTGTTTTGTTTTGGTTGGGGTTTTGGGGATTTTTCTGTTTTGGTTTTTATGCCTCTTTCAGTAAGAGAGGGGGGAGGGGGAAACGCGCATCTTTATCTCAACAGAGACTTGTTTTTCTCGATACGATTTTTTTTTCCCTCTTTTTTTTTTTTGCTTTTACTGTTTTCAACCCGGTTTTGCTGACCTGTTTGGCGAACACTGCTATGTCTTCATTGAAAGACTCAGAGGAGCAAACATCGCCTCCCGCTACCCCAGGCTCCCTGGGTGTGCATGTAGCTAATTCACATTTCTCAAAAATCAGTGCTAAAAGAGGGAACAGGGGGTGTCTGAAAGAAAATACAATAGTCACACACACAGAGGGGGGGAAAATATCATAACGAAACAAAAAAAAAAAACCCAAACACAACAATAGTTAGTCCCACCGCAGCGTGCATGGGGAAGGGGGCACCCACAGAGGGGCTCCGGCACCCCCCGCCGCCTCCCGCAGCGTCCCGGCCCCTTCCCACAGCCAGCCGGCCGGCGGCCCGGCATCTCCCCGGCCTTTCGGCACTGGCCGGCCGCAGATATTGTTAATACAACCTTAGGACAAGCCAAGAATAAAACCTAAGCCGGTTCCAGCAGCCATTTTGAATTAACTTTCCTTGTCTTTAGGAAAAAAAAAATAGAAAAAATTAAAATCCCTGGTCATACACTTCTGCCTCTCATGCTTTTAATTCCCGTTTTCTGCTGGAGGACTTGCTGGGAGTGAAAGGGGAAAAAACAAACCCAAACCAACAGAAAAGCATAAAAAGAAAGAATCTCCATCCAAATGAAAAAAAAAAATAGAAGAAAAAGCCCTTAAACCCACCCAACACACCTCCGGCCCACTGGCCAAGCCGGGCCGGCTCCTTGCGGCCTGCGCGGCCCTCAGCCCCCCGGGGCTCCGCAGCCGCCGGCCCGACCCGCGGGGGAAGCCAGGTGCTCCTGGGCAATCCCATCCTGGAAAGCCTCCCCGAGAGAAAGGCAGCGAGGGCATCTGCTTCCCCTGCCCGTTTAATAATTTAAATAAATAAATAAGCGTGGGCGCACACACACGTATGTATATGTATATTTATAACAGGGAGTTCATTTTTTTTTTCTCCCAGGGCTTCACATTTTTTTTCCCCCTTCTGGGTACCGTACACCACCGACTTTTAACCAACCCTTCAGATTTCTGATAAACCAATACAGAAACCGAAATCTATGAATTTTATTTTGCTCCCCCTTCTCCTCACTGTCCTGAGAGTGATTTTTAAAGGCTCTTCAACTTCGCTTCAAACTCCAGCTGGGCAGATACATTTTAAAAGCATCTGTGCCCAGTGTTAAAACCCCGCCAGCTCCCATCGCAACGGCCTAGAAACTGCTTTACAAGTTGCCACATTGAGAAACATTGAACGCTGAAGTATAAAAGATTAAAAAAAAAAAAAAAGAAAATTAAAAGAAAATTTTAAAATAAAAACTCTTGAGAGAAGCAGATCTTGAGTTCTCTTAGCACAAGGAAAGACGAATAAGGTGGAAAGTTGGGCAAAGCTCTCCAAACTCCCCGCTCCAGAACTCCGTGCACAGATTTACCACGGGCGCAGGTTGTGCCCTGGGAATATTATTTTCCGCCTCCTCCTCCTCCCGCGGTGATGCCTGCCGCCCCTCCAGCAAGCCCCTTTTTCCCCGAGCCCACGCGGCTCCCCGTGCCGGGGGGACCCCGACCCTCTCCCCCCGCCTCCCAAGGCACTCACAAACTAGGAACGCGGCCCTTTTCCGCGCAGCGCTCCCCATCCCGCCGTGCCCTGCCCGCGCTGCGCCCCGCTCCATCCCGCGCAGCTTGCGCGGAGCCCTGCGCGGCACCTACCCGTAGATGGCATCTTTATCTCTCTTGAGGGCGTCGTTGACGGAGGCGCCCATGGCGGGGGGCATGGCGTTGGCGTGGGCGGCGTGCGGGTACTGGTGCGAGTGCAGCGGCGGCCCGTGGTTCAGGTGGTGCACGGGCTGCATGGGGCGGGCGCCGTGGGGGTCCCCGTACATGGTGGTGGGGATGCCCACCCCCTCCATGCCGCCGTAGTGGGGCAGCTCGTCGTACTGCGGGGCAGAGAGAGCAGAGAGGCGTCAGGGGGAGGCGGGGGCAGCAGCTCCGCTCCCCTGTGCCCCCCCGGGCATGAGCCGCGATCCCCCCCGAGCGCGCCCGGGCTCCGCCGCGCCGGCCCCGGGCAGGGAAAGCCGCCCCGGGCCGGGAGCACAGGGCTGGGCTGCTCCGGCCCGAAGCCCTCCGAGTCTGGGGCGGAGGAGAAATAACAACAACAACATTAATAATAATAATAATAAAATAAATGAAAGCGAAAAAAATCCCACCCTAATCCCCATCCCCGAAGTTCCCCAGCCCCCGCCCCCCCATCCACCCCGTGAAGGGAAGCGGTTCTCGGAATCCAAATTTCCCTCCGCTTAACTTTTTCCCCTGATAAGAAGTCAGGTACCTCGCCCAGCGAGGATGCAAAAACTTCAGCAGCGGTAAACAAAACAAAACTAAACCAAAAACGAGAAGGAGCGATTTGCGGATTCCCAGCAATTCCACGCGAATACGACTTTTAAAGCCGAAAAGCTGGAAACGTTCGCCCGGGCTCTCGGGATTTTGGGAATGCCTTTCTTTTTTTTTTTTTTTTTTTTAAGGGTTTTCTTTGTTAAAGATTAAGGACCGAAAGCTACCGCGGTTCCCAGGCAGCGGGGGAAACGGCCACTTTTCATCTATTAAAAGCGAAGGTGTGAATAAACACTTTTAAAGATCCCTGACACTTGCTTGGACAGAAAGAGTAAAAGGCAAGTTGTCAGCAGAGGAACTTTCTTTCCCAACCAGCTCTCAGACGGCGGCAGGCAAATTAGGCAAGAAAACGTCTTTCCAGATCTTTTCTGCTTCCCCAAATCCCTGTTCACCCGACTACAGCTGATTTATTTTTTTTCTCAAAACTCCAATTTAGGAGGTAGTTAGAAGAAAAGAAAAAATACAAAGAAAAAAAAAGGGGGGAATCGCACCCAAAATAGAAACAACAATACACATGGCAGTGAATGATTGTAACCTCCAATTCAAATTAAAGTCACTTTCTTTCTAAAAGAGGGGGGGGAGTTTGCCCACTGCTCTGCACCTTTTGGGACAGAATATATTAAAAAAAAAAAAAAAAAAAAAAAAAAAAGAAGAAGAAAGAAGTGTGAGTAAAAAAAACAGGTAAAAGAAGAAAAAAAAAGTTGTGCTTACTCCCAGCCAGAACTTATCTTCTGAAAATGAAGCGGTATATCATCACTAACACAGCAAAATGCTCAGACATGCACACATTCAAATATTTCAAGCACTGGTGATTTTAAAAAAGACATTGGTAGGACTAGAGCTACAAAACCAACAAATAGAGAGGTTCGGACATATTCACTTACATGCCTGCATGTCATTAATGTATAGAAAGCTTGCCTCTTCCCTGAGAGCTCCGGGATGGGGAGTAAAAGAACCAAGAAAATAGCAATATACATAGGTTTTAAGCCTACAAGTACAACTGATAAATCCTAACACTGCAGGACACCGCTTTGTGCCCCTACTCCAAAAAGAAGGAAAAAAAAAAAAAAAGAAAAAAGAAAAGAAACTTTTTTCGCAGCGTCTCTGTCAGCCACGTTTCAATATTATTTCACATTTGAAATCCATTTTTTTTTAATCATACGTACCCTTTGCGCCATCGGCCTGCTTGCTCCCTTCCTACTTCAACTTCTAATATATCCTCTTTAAGGCCAGTGTGAAAAGAAAGAAACACGAAGTTCCCCCCCCTCACCCCCAAAAAAAGGCAAAAATCCCTTAGCGTCTCCAGCAATGGAAGCAATCGAGTAAAATCTTCAGCTTGCTGGATCTCAGCGAAGCGATACGGTAACTCAGCATTAAAAAAGGAGAAAAAAATTAGAAAAAAACCAACTCTCCCTCCTTCCTTCCTTCTTTTTTCTTTCTTTCTTTCTTCCCTCTCTCCCTGTCTCTCTCTCTTACTCTCCCCCTCTCGTTTCCAAGACAGCAGCGGGGCGAAAGCAAATATCCTTTCCCCAAATCAGTTTTTTTTTTCTCTCTTTTTTTTTTTTTTTTTTTTTTAAAGTGCCCCTCAAACCCAACTACCAAGTCTCATGGCTTTTTGCCACTCCGGCTGTCAATCACAGGCGAGGTTGTCAAGGTGGTGAATGACTGATGATGATCCGCTGCGTGTGCTCCCACCGCGCAGGACACCGCAAATGTTAATTTTCGAGTGCGCTCACCCAAAAAAAAAAAAAAAAGAAAAAAAAAAAAGAAAAAAAAAGAAGAAAAAAATTTAGAAAAAAGAAAAAAAATTTAAATCGAGGGAGGAGGAGAAGGAGGGGGAAAAATTAAAAATTAAAAAGGCTCTCTAACGCGCCGGCTCTCCTTTTATTATGGTTATTATGATGATGATGATGATGATGATGGGGGGCTTTTTTTTTTCGCTCCTCCTCGGATCGCTCCTAATTCCTCGCCGGCGCCGGCTCGCTCTGCCCCTGCGCGGCCGCCGGGCGAGGCTGGCGGAGGCGGGCCGGGCGCGGGTGCCGTGCGGGGCGGGCGCGGGAGGAAGGGCAGCGGGGCGGGATGGCGGGGGGGGGAGGCGGGGGGAGGCGCTGCCGCCGCCGCCGCCGCCGCGGTCCGAGCGCTGCCGTCCGTCCGCCGCCGCCGCCGCCGCCGCCGCTCCGCCCGAGCGCAGCGCAGCGCCGGGCTGGAGCAGACTGCGGGAACCCGGAAGTAGTGGTGGCCATAACAGGTCGCGTCTTACACAATGCGCTGGGCGGCAGCAACTCCGCCACCGGCGCAGGGGGGCGCGCCGCCCGCCCCGCGCCCGCGCAGCGCCGCGGCCTGGACACACCGCCCCCTCCCGGCCCTGCCCTCCGCGCCCCCCCGCGCGCGCGCGGACGCCCCGTCCGCCCCCCCCCGGCGGCCGCAGGGGCGCTCCCGTCGCCTTTGTCTGGCGGCGCCGCCGCCCCGCGCAGCGCCCGCGCAGCGCCCCGGGGTCGCGCCGCCGCCCGCCCCTCGCTTCGTAGCCCGCCTCGCCGGGCGCCCCCCCCCTCCCCGGCGGCTCCCCCCGCGGCCGCCGGCCGAGTGAGCTCACCCGGCCCCCGGCCGCCGCCGCCGCGCCGCCGCCGACCAATCAGCGCCGCGCCGCCCCGCGCCGCGCCCCCATTGGTCCGGGCGGGAAGCGGGGCTCGGACCGGCGCGGGGGGGGCGCCCCCCATCCCTGTCCCCGTCCCTGTCCCTGTCCCTGTCCCCGGCCGTCCCCATCCTTATTCCCATCCCTATCCCCATCCCTTCCGCCGAGCTCCGCCGGCGCGCTGTCCTGCGTGGCGCGATCCCCCCCGCCGGTGCCTCTATCCGCCGGTGCGGGGGTCCGCTCCCTTGCGTTCAAAAGCAAAGCCATCCCTCCCCGCAGCCCCGCCGGTCCCCGCCGGCCCGGGAACGGAGAACTCGCCGTGCCCCTTCCTCCCCTACCTGCGGGCCGGTCTGCGCCGAGCCCCGAGCGGGCGCTTGCGGGGACAGCTGCCCCGACACTACCGCATCTTCCGCCCGGGCAGCGGGGCGGGAGACGGAGAGCCCCCGGTACAGCGGTCCCGACTGAGCTGCTGGGGGAACGGGGAAGTGACGGGAGGTTCCTCTGGTAAATCCCCTGGGGCACACGGGACGCTGCTCCGCTGCTGCCGGACCCCGGGGGCGGCGGGGAGCGGCTCGGCCCCCGCCGCCACGTCTCAAACTTCGGGGAAACGCGTTCCGATCCCCCCTCCCGCCCCTTTTCCGCTAGGACCGGCTTTTTATCCCGGCGAGAGAAATGCGGAGCTCTCAGGTAAGACCCGTTTTCATGCGCTGACCCGCACCCACCCACCCGAGCCACGCGCGTGGGGCTCATTTCTCTGGCGATTTCCCCGGGGAAAGCGCTCGGTAACGATTCCCCATCGCAGCGGTCCTTGCAGGGGGTGGCTGTGACCCAGCTCCCAGGGACGCGTTTCCTCCTCTTCCCATCCTCTTTTCCTTCCCCCCCCGCCAATGAAAAGAAAAAAAAAGAAAACAAAACAAAACAAAAAAAAAAAAAACCAAACCAAAAGACCCTTTTTCAGCGTCTCCACTAGGCCTTTATGAGCTTAATTCAGCGCAACTCAGACCGAAACACTTTTACAATGTAATTACAGCCCTACAAATTGTTTGCCCAAACCTCATCCTGGATAAGGATTTTACAATTAGCAAACAGTTATTACACTTAGGGCTCGCTGTGAGGAACTACTCAGCTCGCCTCTCCGCCTGTGAGAGGCCGGCCAGAAAAAAGAAAGAAAACTGAAGGAGGAAAAAAAAAAAAAAAAAAAAAAAAAAAAAAAAAAAAAAAAAAAGAGGGTTAATCCGGACAGCAATTAATCATCTATTAAACGGGAAAAAGAAAGTAAACGGCCAGCTCCGCGCTATCCCGGTAAACTCCTGCCGCGGCGGATGCGCTGCAGCGGGACCCGCGCAGCATCTCGCCCAGCCGCCTTTTTTGGAAAGCAACTCTGGGCTTTTTTGTTGTGGTTTTTTTTTTTTCTTTCCTCCAGAAACTTGCTGGTTTGCGGGAATCTATTGAAGCTTGTCCGTCGCCTGGTGGAAAGGGTGAGGGGTGGGAGGAAATACGGGCAGGGGGAGAACAGTGAGGAGAGAGCGAGGGGTCCGGTGGGTGCGGCGGGCCGGGCAGCGGCTGCGGAGCGCGGAGCGGCCCCCCCAGACCGCGGCCGGGCCCTTGGCGAGGGGATCCGCCGGGCCGGGGCAAAAAAGGCGTCTGGGGAGCGAGGGAGCCTCCTCCACAAGGTGGAATCTGGGTCCATTTGCTTATCGGATAATAAATGAGGCTTTTAATCAGGCTGAATTTCCCAGCTTAAGGAAAGAATTAGTCATACCTAGGAACAATCAAATGGTTTCTAGTTGGCTTCCCTGCCGCCTTCCTAGCAGGGATTTTGGGGGGGGGGGGGGGGTGAACGGGGGGAGAATTTGCATCTAAGTGTGCTCTTTCACCATTAATACTGAAATTTGAAAACTGAAATAGGAACAACCAGAAGAGCGAAACAAACAAGAAACCGCAGAAGAAAGCATTGGAAAGGCGGCCGGGAGATAATCCAGGAATGCTTCAGATAAGGAAGGGGGGGACTATACGTGCGGAGATACCCGAAAAGTCAGAGTCTGATGGAAAGGCTGAAAGAGGGACGGGGGGGTCGGGGGGAAACCCGCACTTGTTTAGAGCCTATTAAAGGTCACACCGGGCTGGGGGGTGGGGTGCCGCTGATGATAAAAGGAGTTTAAGAACGAAGGGTTTAAGCGCTCAGATGAAGCGCAGCGCCAGGATTTGGGGGGTTTGTTTACTGGCTCCCGATGCAGGAACCAAAAGAGCGGCGGGTCCGTGCGGAGAGCGAGCCCGGGGTCAGCCGGGGCTGCCCTGCGCCCAGCCCGGGCCCCGGGAGCCGCGGCGGCGCCCCGGGATGCGCGGGGCCGGGAACCGGAGCTGTCCGCTGCCCCACGGCCGGGCCTGACGCTGGCACAAGTTATGGAGGGGTTTGATTAATTAAATGGAGGGCTTCATAAAATATTTCCTAATAAAATTTACGGTTGTCTTAAAAGTTTCCAACAGCGCTTTTTTTTTTTTTTTCCTTTAAATAAAATTAACTGGGAAATGAGTTACTGGCCGAAATTTTCGAGACTTCAACGGTGACAGCAGTGCCGGCGGCGGGAGCGAAGGCACCCGCACACAAAAGGAGTCTTTCAGGGACAAAAGTTGCGACGGCTGCCAGGTTTTCCCCGCGATGGCACCTCGGGGTAGCCCCGGCAAGGCAGCGCAGAGCCGACCTGAGCCCTGTACTTCCTATTTCACATTACAAATAGAACATTTCAGCCTAAAATCCGTAGACTAACCCCAGAGCTGGTAACACCATCGTGTTGGGGTTGTCGAAGGGTTTTTTTCTTGCACGATTTGGGTTCTACAAGTTCATTTGGGTTAATTTGGAAACGCCGCTCCGCGCCGGGGTTCGCGACGATCCCTGCCTTTAGCCCATTCGCCCCCAGCACTCCTGTACTCCTGCCTATGCCAAACCCTCTTTCTTTCCTGTCGGTATTCCTATATTTCTCGTTGAATTAAATAATAATAACAGTAAAAGAAATTGCTGGATTAAACTGTGGCTGCTTAATTTAAAAAAAAAAAAAAAAAAAAAAAAAAAGGAAAGAAAAGCCGCTGGGCTGCTCTGCATCCCAAGGATTGAGCTGTTGTGCCGTCTACTGGGAGACGGGGAAACTACAGCCAGAAACACTTCCAAATTTTCTGCGAGAGGAAAGTCCAGTTTTCGGCAATTTGAAGGGGTCGGAGACGCCCAGCTCCTCAGTAGAAGAATAGCGACCCGAGACAGAAAAGTCGTAGAGACACATTTTTTCCTTAGGCTACATCTGTATAATTGCATAAAAACTCCACTTTTAAGCTTTTAGGAGCAATGATATGGTGAAGATGGTTTGAGTTTACCCGCGAGAGGCAGTTGGACATTAGCTAAATACGTAGGAAAGAAGAAATTTTTTTTTTTTTTTTTTTTTTAAGAAGGGGATAATATTTGCGAATGGTTTAAAAACTTCTCCCCCCGCGACCAGCCGGCTGTAGCCTGCGGGCAGAGGGAGATCCCAATTGGGGCAGCTCCCACCCCGATGATGCTCTCAGAGGGCAGCGGAGGCAATCGCTCTGATGCCAGTCCCTGGTGGAGCAGCAGGAGGGGAGTTTACGCCGGCCCAGCGTTAGTCTCGGTTTAGAGGAAGCCCAGACCTTGCTGTTCTAAGTTCCCGAAGCTTTGCCCGTGCCCGAGCCGCGGGTGCTCCCAGGCAGATGCAGCCTGGCTGGGTCATTTCCCTCTCCCCTCTCCCTGCCCACTTGCTTCTCCGCTCCCGTGGCGCCTGGAATGCTCTCCTCAAAAATACAAAGCGCAAGAAGAGATTTTAAAAAGACGGGGGGGAAAGCTTTTGGGGTTTGGTTTTTTTTTTTTTAAAACCCCAAACCCCAAACTTCTAACATGAACCCTTGACTTTTATGAGGCGAGAGCCGCCGAAGGGCTGTGAAATGCAAAGTCTTTGTCGTATTTACAGGCAGTGTCAGCAGCCGACTGGACACGCAGATAAAAATCTAGTGGTCTGTGTGAACTCCAAGGAATGTTTTAAAGCAAGGATCTCTAAGCGCCTATTCTCAGTCCACACATATGCCCTCACGTAGCCTACAAAGACGGAGACACCCACGTAGCCGAACAATAGTGGGGATTTCTTTTAATAGGTTAAATGAAGGTACAGGGAAATCCTCCTGCCACTTGTGGCACACCAGCTCCGACTGCTCTTTGCCTTCAGAGCCACTTGCTAGAGTTCAACAGAGGGTGACATTAGCCTAAAATATTCGATACTTTTTCTTTTCTCCTGAAGTCTTTTCCCACTGCTTCTGGGCTAAATTCAGCTCCCAGTTCATCTCTGCGGGTAAAATTGCTGTCTTTGAAAGAAACAAAAATCTGCCTGATCTCTTTAGTTTTATTTTATTTTAATCAAGAAGGTATTACAGATACTTTCCTCAGTGTACATAAACCAGAAATTAAATGATTATGTGTCCCTAGTGTAAGAAGCCGAAGGACTTCTTACACAACCTTCTAAAAAGTTGAACGAAGTATTTTACCCTTTTAATGAGACTAAAAAAACTCGCAACATTGTACAAGAAGCAAATTAGAGAGTAACAAAATAAAACCTCAGTTTGAAGCGACATAGAATTGAATATTTGTGTCTGACAGTACCTCGGCTGAACTAGAGCAAAGCGGAGTTTTGTCAGAGCTTTTCGATTTGATGTTTCCCTGCAAACTAATTTTCACTATTACTCCATTCCTATTACCTAAGTCCATCTGCAGCTCGGCTAATGAGCCCATTGACTGCACGAGTTCGGCGTGCCTCTGATGCCGATCGCAGAGGATGGGCACTCCTCAGAGCGGGGATCCGGGGCTGTTCAGCCCGGTGGGATGCGATGGGATGGGAGGGAACCCGGGGCTCTCTGCAGGCTCGGAACTCTCGCAGGGGGCTTCCCGCAAACGACACCATCTAGGAAAAATCGAACGCGAATTAATTACGCTTTATAAATCAGGAAAACAAAGGAAAACAAGAAGCGAAGCCCTGTGCCCGGAGCGCGGTGCGGGACGGTCCCGGATCCCCGGGCACCGAGCTGTGCGGGGCTGGGCGGGCAGGGAGCGCCTCGGGGTCCCTGCGACCCCGGCCCGAGAGTGCCCGCGGTCCCCCAGGACAGCTCCGAGCGTGCTATCTGCATCAGGGGGCGTATTATCACAGGCTTTTGCATAATTGCATATTGACTTTACTAAATGGATCTGCGGAGCTATTTAAACATCCCTCTCTTCCACCCGCAAACAATTCTCTCGGCAAGAAAGAAAAAAAATAATGCGGGAGTGGAGGGAGCTGCAAAAGAGCTTCCAATTGCTCTTGCTCCTTCATTTTGTAGCGTTTCTTTGGGCACAAAGGGCTCAACTCTAAGTACTTTGGATCCAGTTTGGTGCACAGGAGTGCAGGGAAGCAGAGAGGATCCGCAGCAGCGTGGGTGACAGCAGGATGGGTAGCCGTCACTCACTTTGGGGTCTGAGAGGTGGGTGCATGGATATATGTGTCCCTTTGAACTCCCGTGGACAATTTCTGGCCAGCTGTGATGGCTGTGAGAAAAGTCTCCATGGGTACATGTCCGTGCATGCACAACGAAGGACTGCTCTAAGGACAACTTAGGAAAAGCCCTCCTTGTTAAAAATCTCCTTTTTAAAACCTCCCTTAGGGCAGGGGAGCTCAAACGTGGCACTCCCCTTTCCCTACACCTCACCTCAGTGCCCCACAAGCCATATCAGCCCCAAAAGTCCAGAAAGCTGGACTTTGTCTCCCAGAATAGGTGTGCCCATCCTACTGTCACCCCTCTCCATCCTGCCCTCACCCCTGAGGCAGCTGCCCTCACCCCTGAGCCTTGTAGGGAAGGCAGCCTCCTCCCTCACCAAGGCTGGGTTCCCAAGGCAGCAGCTGTGAGAAGCAGGCAGGGAAGGGGGGAAAAAGCGAAGGAGAGAAGGAGGGGAATCAGGGAGAGAGGCAGTGAAAGCTGCACTTTCCTCCCAGCAGAGCAAGCATCCCCTCGGAGGGGCCCCAGAGCCAGGAGCTGCCTCCCGAGCCCTGGGCCTCCCACCAGGCAGCAGCAGCAGCATCTCCCCCTCCAGAGCCCTGCAGCCATGGAGGCAGCAGCCTCCCATCCTGGCTTGGCCCCTGAACTCCCCATGCTGGCCTTGCAAGTCTGCAGTGAGGGGACAGGGATGCACAGGGACGGCGCCAGCCCCAGGCACTGGTTTGAAACGAGAAACTCCAAATATCTGGGGATTCTGAGCATCCTTCATAATGGCATGGTGGTAAGAGTCACCTTCTGTGGCTTGGTTCAAGGGTTCACATGAAAGGTCTGCTGGGATCTGCAGCTCTCAAGAGGAAACTGCAGTCAGAATAATCCACCAAGATTTATTAAGAGAATGTTTGCTTCCAGCTTACCACGCTAGGGCACTATTTTTACCTTGAGGATGCTAGCTTTGCTTGAAAAGCTGTAATTACACTTTGAAAAAATGCTTTCCTGCTCTTATCCTCAACTTAGTTGTGGGAAGAAGACATGAAATCAGGTAGACATCAGACTTTGGAAAGTACTTTTTACGTGGAACCAAAGAAACATCTCATAAAATCATCAACTCAGCTCTCCTGCAATGGTATTTCCTTGCATTTATCAGAAATTTAGATCAATTGAGTACTGTCTCTATTAGCTAAGAGGGCTTTGAGGAGGACTATCACACATTCAACATTTAAGTTCAGATTTCTAAAGGTATTTTGTCTCTTCTCTCAACACAACAGTGATCACAGTCCGTTGCAAATTTGGCACCTAATTTCTGCAAGAGATATAGACCATCTTCAGTGAACTCAGGTCATTAAGTCCCATTTTAGGAGCTGCCTACCAGCCAACTCTTATTGCAAGTCACTGGGATTAAGTTCCTAAGTCACATTTGAGAAGGGCTGTATCTAAGGGCAGATATGCATCCCAGCACACACAGACATGACCAAAGTAGCTCTGAATCCCTCTGTGGTGGAGCTAATTAAAGCATGTCAGAAGGCTCTACCCACCAAAGCAGTTCCCCGGGGATTTTGGGGACACTGAATTCTTTGCCTCACCCCTTTCTTGCCTCAAAACACTACTTTTATGGCTGTGCAGATGCAAACATGATCAGAACAGAGTCAAGTTTATGAGGTACCATGCAGATGCATTAAACTGTTTATCACTTCAGTTCCCCTCTCCATTTCTAACATCCCTTTCAGTTTTGTCTTCCTCAAGCGCATCCCCGGAAACAGGACCACTCACCCAAATAATACGTGACAGCTCGTGGTTTAGGGGGTGCCACTGGAGCAGATGAACATCTTATGAGCATATGTGCTTGCCAGGAAATCCTCATTCCATGAGAGAACACTTGAAATACAGAAAGTTTTCAAGGGCCTCAACCAAAAAAACGTGATGGTGCAAGAAGCAAAGGTGAGATGCTTTGCCTCTTGGGTCTCTGCTGGAAGACAAGCTGTTCCCACCCCTCTCTTCATTAACTCATAAACTTTTTTAGACTCAGAAACTTTGGACCTTACCCAGATCTCTCCCCCCCACAGAATATCTTGCTTTAAATTATTTTTCCAATATCATCCAAGATCATATTTTTCCTTTTATGTTTCCAAGTTGAAGTTTATTATAGTTGTCTACACTGCTGATCAGTTGTAACCCTTTCTATTATTTTCCTGTCCTTGCCACTATTTGAAACACTTCTTACTTGGATCATCTTCAAATTCTCTTACTGTACTGCTCACCTCAGTTTTGTACCAAGCCCATTCTGGCTAGCATTTATTGTCACCAAACTCGAGGACGCAGCTGGTCCCTCTCCTCTGTTGCACAGCACCACCAGATCCACTTTTTATTCCATTCTTTTCCATACACAGTTTGCCTCTCTGCTGATGGAGAGACCCTTGCTGGGTTTAGCCAGTGCCAGCCACATTGTCCTTGCCATTAGTGTTACATTTCTAGTTATTCTTGCTTCTTCCCAAAGCCTTTGAAGTCGTGTAGAGACAATTTGATTCATTAGTACACTCAGCCTTGCAGTAACTCTAGCTCCTGCTTTAGTTTCTCTATTAGAAGCACATGTTGGGTCTGTAACTTGAGGGAAAGCTCCACCCTCTGACTTCCCCATACAGTTCAAATTCTGCTCTGCCTCACTGAGCTCGAAGGACTGGTGGCTTTCTGCCTGGGGTTTCCATACTTGGGAACGCCGCCTCCTCCTCTTCCTCCCTCCCTGCTGGTGTGACAACCTGTGAGCAATATGCTTTCTCTTTCTGAGTGTCTCCGCGCTAGAGACTTTTGCAGCAGTTCCATGTATTTGCAGTTCTCTTCACATTTTTTCGGAAGAGCTGCAATTATCCCAAATATTTCCTTACTGGCATCATGTAGGCTGAGATCCATCAGCAGCACTTCACTAGACATGCTTGTGTCACCTTCACTGTGCTTGTTGGGTCAGGAGATGGGTAACCACCTCATTTCTTCTTCTGGCCTTTGGGATGCAGGGCCAGGCTCCTCCCCAAGGGATCACTTGAAAGAATCTCTTGCCTTCTTTGACTCAGGTGACTCCTCCCAGAGCTATGTGCCACATAGTACTCTCCAAAAGTGGCAGCGTCGGCACCAAGAATATAAAGTGACACCTGCTTGGTCTACTGGTCTGCCCTGCTGCTGTGCTATGTCCCACAGAGGGTTTTCACCTCCACTGATTCCTTTTTCACTGCCCAATGGGTTTGTGAGTTCCTCCAAACACACACCAAGACCATCACAAACAAACACTAGCTCTCAGAGGAACTTTACCTCATAAATCTGTTAAAAACCCCCAGTGTTTCAAGTAAGAGACCTCCCAAGAAACTCCATCAAGGGACCACTTGCTGCTCTGAGCATGTAGTTTATTCCATTCCCTCTTTCCACTTTCCAATGCTTTTCATAAAGTTCTACTTACCTGCCTGTCTCTTAATACAGATTTTGTTTAGGATGCCAAGCTGGTCTGCCTCATGTTTTCCCTTGGATCTGTTCCCTGCTTCTTGCCAAGGTTGCCTGTGGATCCTGCTTTGAAGTTCTTCTGTGACACATTTTCTGCCACTGTTGACTCTTCCCTTGGCTGACATCACCTAGGGGGTCCCTCTCCAGTAGGCTGAGAATCACACTGCTTCTTTGATCAAAATGAAATCCATTTACAAGTGCCCAATGAGCTGGCACAAACAGACCCACAGGTTTCTAGACAAAACTAGCTGACATAAAAATATGCCAGTTTTAACTTCAGCTGAATTCTTAACCTAGCTAAGGTGAACCCACAATGAAAGAAAGAAAGAAAGAAAGAAAGAAAGAAAGAAAGAAAGAAAGAAAGAAAGAAAGAAAGAAAGAAAGAAAGAAAGAATTCATTTTATGAGCACTTTCTGTTTGCTTAGCTCAAATTAATCCCTCATCATCAAAACTGATGTTGAAATCAGGTTAAATCAAAGTGTCCACACAGCAGTTTATCTCTGTATTTTAGACATTGAACCTAAAATTACACTTCAAATAATTGTTGTGCTTGGAAAAGGCCTGTTTCTAGAGACCAGCTGGGCCCTGATTATGAATGGTGCTCAGCTCCAGCAGGTCTGGGTGAAGAGAGCAGAAGCAGATGGATCTCAGTGATGCTGGGAATCAGACTCAGTCTCAGCACCTACGACAATTCAGCCTGCACAACCTCCAACCCCCAACAAAACCCGGCGCTCAATGGCTGCTCCAAGGAGCTGAAGTGGGCAGTCTTCATGTTAGAAAAGTTCATTTTTCTTTATATCTTGAGACTCTGTATGTGTTTGTGAAGTTATTTTCCTGAACTCAATAAGCACAGCAGTTGTCTAGCATAAAAATGAGGGGTTTCAGCCCAAAACTTTATCTCCATGTAACTAAGTTTTTCCCTTTCATGTACTTATAACTATTGATGGGTATGTCAAATCATCTTCAAAGGAAGGAAGGAAGGAAAGTAGGAGGAGAGTTTTTGCAGCCAGCTGACTTTGTGCAATCCATGTTTTCTTTAAAACTTCAAGTCCTCCCACAAGGAGGACTATTCCAACCTCAGACAAGCTGTGGAAAACAGTTTTAAATAAAATACACTTGAATACATATGTGCTCAGTTCTTCACTTCCCAACCATTTCCCAAGAGGTTTGCTGTGGTATCCTGAATCCATGTGCATGCCAGATGTGCACTGGTACTTGTCCCCATGCCACCGTCCTCCCTCCTATGCAAGGTCATCCATCACCCCATCAGCTGCTCACCTGCAGGAGGAGATAACCTGAATTTATTTTGATAAATTTTTTTTTATGGTTTTCTTTGCTGCTGAGCCTGTTTTGCTGCCATAAAGAGTTAACCCCAGAGGGGGAAGCTATGAAACAATCCCTGGAGGTATTTGACTGTATTGACACAGTGGCCAGGTTTTAATATGCAGGTTTTCTTTTTCCCCCAAGACCCAGAGAAATGATGGGTTATCAAATACCACTGGGATCACTGGTAGAACTATTCTCTTACCAAGAAGAGGATGCCAGCTTTCATGGTGGGAAGAAAGGTCTGGAATTAAGAGAATTTGAGCTCCAGCATCATGAGGCATCAGATAATCAACCTGGTCCCTTTACTTTCTCACACCATGGGATCTTATTCCCAGGCTGGTTTTATGTCAGCACAGGGACACAAAGGCAGAATTTATGTTCACTAGTGTGCATTAACTCCTGTCCTAACCAGTACTAATTACCGCTAATTATGTGGGACAGTGTTAATTCTTTTAGCAGCATTATCGCTGGCCTTACACTTCTGAAAGTGCCTTTGGGTGAGGCAGCTCACTTTGAAGAGATATTTATGTGGGGAATAAATATAGAGTAGCTAATACACTGTAAATTTACACCACTGGATAGCAGGCTTTAAAGGAGGTCTTTGGGCACAAAGACAGACAAACTCTTAAGTAAGAACTACTCAATAGAAAAGGTGGCAGGATCACCCTGTGTGATCTTGGGAAAGTAATTTTGATCTGGCATTTCTTTTCTGAAAAATTGGAAAAATAATATGTCCCTAACCCTCTCAAGGGTGTAATATTTATTTTCTCTGCCTTGCCAATCATTCTCTTTGGTTTTAAAAAATATTCTCCAAACCCTAATTGTTTTTATGTGTTTGCAGTATAAGACATAAAAGACATAAACCCATCATATTTTTCTATACTGTGTTTTCCCCATTGTGCTGTACTGTTAACACGAGCACTTTGCTGTGCAGAGGCCTGGCTATTTGCTGAAAGGATGAATTAAGATACCTAAAATGCTTCAGCATCTTGGCTGTGTGGCACTGCAGAGCTGGAAGGTATCATTAGGCCAAATGGCTCTTTTCTGCAGGAGTGAGAAGCCCAGATATTTTTCAGAGGATTAAGGAAATGGAGTTCACGTTCCTCTGTGACCTCCCTGCTGCAAATATAGGGCAGGAGGCCATAGCTTTGAATCACAAGTCTCTTCACTCCCTTCAGCCTGGGTATTTCTCTCCTGACTGGGATGTCAGCATTCATCTTGGGAAGTCAGGAGGCATCAGATGACCCCATTCCACCCTGGCATCAGCATCTCTGCAGTTTAGCTTCATATTTCTCCTTCCAGAGTCTGCACAGTCACCATGAATACTCAGCAACACAGTCCTGGATGATTGTGTTGATGTGGCTGTCTCCTTCACCAAGGGCACTAAGGCTTTGCTGTCGGACCATTTTTGTCCAGTCCCTTTGACCCCAAAAAAGGACTGGTCCCACCAGTCCATCAGGTCCATGGAGAAAGATCCCAAAAATCATCTCAAGGTGTCCTGCCCGGCAGCAGAGCTGCTGCTTCTCCGTATAACTGGTGTGCACATCAAGCCAGGCCATCTCTGCCTGTGAGGGTTTCCCATCTTTGGGAGGCCCTTGCCTTCGGGTCCCGACTGCAGTGTCACTGGCAGTCGGTGACATTTGTTCAGCCTCTCCCACCACTGGCACGTCATTGCTTTTCCCCTGTTACTGGGCAGGCAGATGTCACAGTGCAGCGCCTAATTCTGCTCCTGCAGGGTTGGGGCACTGAGGATCTCTGGGGCTTCAGGGATGATCTCCTTAGGACACCCTGAAGAGACGCTTCTCTCCTTCTAGAAGTAGTAGGCTGGGACACCCATTCCACTCACCACACTGGAAATAAGTATTCCAGCCTTTTTTGCTGTTCATGCAGAAATGCCCTTGTCAGGCTTGGAGGGCTCTAACCTTAGGCAGGGTGCATCTTCCCACAGGCTGCTTTCTCCAGGACCCGTGTATTATATTTGGGATGTGTTTCATCCTTTCCCTGAACATTTGGCTTTTTCAAATCTTTTTTCTGAGTGTTTTTCTCAACATTATGTCCAGTAAATTGGAATCAGAATGCACCCAAATGGCTTTTTAATAAGTTATCTTTATATCTGCAGACAGATGCCAAGGCTTTTGACTCTGAATAAAGCAATTTTCCATCTGCTTTTATGGTTTTTAGGTGAAAGAACAGGAGTCTTGTTTGTCCAAATACAGCAATACAGAAATATGCATCGGTGCTGGGCCTGGATACTGGGCTGTCTCCTCCTCTGCCTTTCCCGACTCCTTTTACAAATAAGAGGCAAGATTTGGCCTTTGCAATCAAAATGAACTTTTGCACTCACTTCATTCTCAATTCCTAAATTTTAGACTTAATTAAAAAAGAAAAAAATAAAGGGAGGGAGACTGCACTTTTCAGCAAGTTATTTTCCTTTTCCACTTTTCCCTGTTTGCATATGATGCTTTCTCACAGAATTTCCCCGCAAATCAGCTCCTGAAAAGGCTCAGGTGAGGGCAACAGAACAGCTTATCCTCTCATTTCCCCCAATTTTAAGTCACTTACAAATGTAGTGACTTGATTTATGGAGCTGTAAGAAGTGGGACCGACCTCTGTCCTTCCCTACTCTCTGCTGAAGAGCCGGGGAGAGACAAGCAGCTTCCGAGAGGCTGGTTGGTTTGTGCTCATCAACAGCAGCTGCCAGACAGCTCTCACTGAGGCTCCCCATCCTTTCAAAGCCATCACAGCTTTCTACTTCACATAGAAATATGCAGCAGTTCCGCTTGTATAAAACCTGCATGAATAAAAATTTAATCTAGGGCTATCACTGCTCTAACAGCAATAATTTCTCTTAAAGGCTCAATACAAAGAATACTAAATACTGTCTATAAATAAGATTGTATTTAATAGGGCAGAGAAGCAATTTAATAAGCTTACTAGTAAAATCTTCTCTGCCACTTTCAACCCCAATATAGGTCTTTTTTTCCAGAGCAAAACTGGCTTGTTACAAGGAAAACTTGGGCCCCAGTAAACTGTGATTTTTTAAGGTGAAGTCATTCAATTCAAGCTTTCCTTTCCAAAAGGAAGAGGAAAAATATCTACTTAAAGGAAACATTAGTTAATCAGAGGACATCCCTTTCATAATAGAAGCTTCTAGGGGATTTAAAAGCACATTCTAATTATAATAGTTCCCTAATTATCTGCCTAACATCTCATTTTTCTGTCTAATTCCACTTTTAATTATAGTGTACCTTTTTTTGCCCATGACACAACTGAAGTACTCTATTTTACTGAAAATAAATCCTTTTAACTGGTGATGTCAGAGAAGAAATATTGTCAGTGCACCCAGGAACGTGCATGCTGTCTGGGAGGAAAATGCCTTCCCCATGGTTTTGGATAAAGTGCCTGGATGTGCCCTTAGAAATACTCTCATTTAAAGCTTTCCAGGTTTTCTCAAGTAGAAGAAAATGCTCTAAACAACACCGGGCTCTGCAACCGTGTCTGGCTGCAAAAGTTTTCATGTATTTAGCTTTTTTTCCCAAACTCTTGCAGCTTGGCCTCCCTACCACTGATGTTCCATGGGATCCCCGCCACCAGCTGATGGTGGAATAGGATCTGGCCTTTGAACCAAGCCAGCATGCAATCTGCAGAAAGGAAGCAATATTTGAGCTTTGTTATCTATGAGCATCTGGTCATCAAGATCTCGCTTAGCGATTAGTGAGCAAAGAGGAAACCCTATGGAGGGGGGAGAGGAAATCCCGCTCGCAGGGTTCCCATTTCCAGCCCTACCATGAGTTTCCTGCCCTATCCTCCAGCAAATCTCAGCTCTCCACTTCCCGAGAATAAAAAAAAAAAAATTACCCTTCAGGGAAGTTGTCAGGCTTAATGGATGTTTATAAATCATTCGAACAAAAGGTGCTATGTCAGTGAAAAGTGCTCATCCCGATGATTATTCAAATGCTCATTAAAATGCATTTTGCTCTATCCTTTCCCTTGGTTTGTGTGGGAGGCAATTGAAAGATTTAGTCTTTGTGGGAAAGCGGGAGAGCTCGAGCACTTTCCTTTGGGTGTGGGAGTGGCAAGTTTGGGGAGTTAAGGACCTTTGGCATGCAGGTAGGGTTTCATCCAAAGCCTTTAGGCTCCCATCCAGGCTGCAAGCTCTGACAGACCCAGGACTGGCAAGTTCCCTCCAGGAAGACAAGCCAGCGATTAATGGTACCAACCCCTGCTCAAATTTGCATGTATCATTTCCTTAGCTTTGCTCCTGATGGAATTAGGGATCATCCTTTAGTGAAAATTATTCTTAATGTGTATTTAAGCATTAAAAATGAATATGCGTGTGTGATAAAACTTAGGGAATAATTTATAAACAGCTAACGCAACGTGAGATATGGAAGAGCTGGCTGCCCTGCAAACCTGTGCAAATGCATGTGTAATGCCAGGATGCTTCTTTCCTCATGGATGTTTCATCATGTCTTGCTGACCCCTTCATGGCAGCTTGGTCTGCCAGGGTCTGCTGGCTATTCCAGATTTTAAAAGCTGAAGAAAACACAATATATCTCTTCACTGCATCAGACAGCAGCTTGGCACTAAGTTGGAAGCCTAGATGCTGTATTTTTCACCCTCTGCAGCTCCATGAAGCTGCATGTGCAACTGCATCCCCTCAAATAGCATCCATGATGAATGGGGACATTTTCTTCTGTTAACTGAAATAGCAAAATTTCTGCATTAGCTCTGAAAATGAAAAATATGGATTCCCTGGGGAGGAGTTTCTTTCCAAAATGCAAAGAATTTTATGCTTCTTGGGCAAAACGTGGCTGCAAGTAATAGTTAATATTGTTTCTCATTAAAGCAGACTTACTTGGTCCCATCATCCTATTTAGAGGATGGGAGATGCTTTTGCAGGGCATGATGAGTGCTCCCATGTGCAGGTCTCTCCCCTCGCCCTTGCAGCTGTCACATAAAGCATTAGTAGTAACCCCTCCACTACCATTTTGACTTCTTTTTTCCTCTCCCCTGGGGGTTAATTTTTCCACCTTCTCCTTCCCTTATGCCAGGCAAACCCTCATTGCCACTGCAGTCATCTGCTGGGCTGAACTCAGCCTCCTGTGGTGTATTGCACAACCACGTGAACTGGCAATTCTTGCACCTCCTCGGCAGAGGCTGGAACAGACTGTGCAAAGCGTGAACCAGGGGTGAGTCAGGCTCCGTGAATTTCTCTCCTCTGTGCAAGCCCAGTCTGATCCTGACCATATCACAACCTTTTCTCTGTGCCCATCAGCAAGCAAGAACCAAACTCGGTATCACCTTGTGCTATGCAGTCAGCCAACAAACTGCCAAGTTTCAAGTCTTCTTTTATTAATTAATTTATTTATTTATTTATTTATTTTATTTTGCAGTCAGTGCCTTTTTCCCCCCTCTGGTCCTTTAGTGCTTCCCTTGTGCTGCTCATGTGCTGTTCAATCTCTTCTTGCAGATTTTGAAGTGGCCTTCAGGGCTTGGCCCTCTCTCATCCAGGACCTGGATGTGATGCACACCAAGGAACTGAAAAAGGGGGCAACCTGTGTCCATTGGAGCCTTCCTGCCCTACTCTCCTTCTTTCTCATTTGTCTTCACCCACTGCCCACTGTGGTGTACACCAACTCTGCCATGTCCCAGAAGTTGGAAGGAGGTGCTTTGCTCAAATGTTGCCTGGCTCATTCGTCTGTAATAAAGAGATTGTTTAGTTTCATTTTTCATCACCTTATTTCTCAGCTAATTCAAATAGCATCTGCTGGGCATACCAGTGGTAAGACTGGCTGCTGTTTTAGCAAATCTAATTGTTTAAGTCAATTATACTGGCAAGTGAACTTTTCCAGCATGGTAAATTATCCTGTGCCAAGGGCTGATGCTCCATGAGAGTGGTGAGCCTCGGGAAAGTGGCACCATGACCTGATGAGATTGGTGGACTGACATTAAGAGTATGTGAGGACAAATCTAGTCTCATCAGCATCCCCAGGACAGACTGAGGTTGCTTAGGAAAGGCTTAAAGCCCCTGCATCCCCTCTCAGATCTGCTCTTGGTGAGGCCCTCCAGCAAAATCTTGCACACATTCTTCCTTGCCAAGTAATTAAAATGCAGTGGGCAAATGATGGAGTAGCAGGAAGGTGGGCATACTAAGCACTTCAAGCACTGGTCAGGAATTTGTTTTCCCATTCCCTTCAGAGATATGCAGTAGAAATTAAATGGTCACTTAGAGCAGAACTTCCCTGTAGATTCTCCTCACTGGCCTAAATTTCAGTTAAGGTGCTTGATTTGGCATACAACACTTTGCCAACTCAGTTGTGCTTTACATCCCATATCTAAGGTCTGAAAACCTGGTGCTCAGCTCTTTGGAAGCCTCGCTTCTGCAAGAGGAGCTATAAGGAGCTTCTAAGCTTTTCTATCACCCTCCATGACCTTCAGGCCTGACAAATTTAAATGAAAGAAGCCAGTTTTGCACAAAAAGGTGTTAATAAAATTACTCTTGTTGGCACACAATATGAAGGGTGTCTTCAACTCTGGAAGGACACAAGAATGCAGATGATATTACTGATAACTAGACAGGAGTAGCAATAGATCTTCCTCATATCGCTACCTTGCTGTGGCCAATAAGATTGTGATAAACTCTGATGCAGACTTATTCACTACTCCATTATCTAGAAATCAGCCCCCAGTATAATGCTCATCTTTTTGTAGAAGCTTCTGTCCCCCAGTAATGAGATCCAACAGCATGGCCCCACCACTGCCACTTGTTTGGAGCAAGGCTGGGATCATGCTCCTCACAGAGGACAGCTGAGCCTTTGCCAAAGTGTAGGTGCAAAAGAGATTTACATGGACCACAACCTTCTACCAAAAGCTTGTAGAGATGTCTAGTGCGGATGCAGAGGCAGGTACAGCAGAGCACACAAAGGCAGATGCTACAAAATCATCAAGAGCATGAGCTGAAAGTGCAAATTGCTGGGCTTTTCATGCTGTAACTTCCCCCTTCAGCCCTACAGCTTTCATTGCAAAACAGCAGTAGAGGAGGTAGCCCTTGGTCCTGCTCAAGGACTGCTTCTTTTCTCCTGCATCCTCTTGACCCTCCTCTGCCAAGATTCTTGAGGCAGTCTGAGGTCATTTTGCCGTCTGAAAAATTACTGCTAGAGACCAACCCCTCAGTTTGTTCCAGGACTTGAGGAGTGAGATGGAATTCTTTCTTGCCATAAAGATATTTAAGCAGAAACTCTGCTGGCAGGAATGTATGGATTTCCTGGCCCCATCTGCATTTAGATACATTCTGTTACACAGGATGATGCAATCCTTGTCTATCTCAACAGAAGCACAAAGTAAGAAATTCCCTCTTTTTTTTTTTTTTATGGTTTGAGATGCTTTTCTCAGAGATCACAGCTTATTCTATGTGTTTGTTGTTACCACTACTTATGTTCCCTTAGAAATAAAATCCAAAGAATCTTAATAAGAAGAAATAAATACCATTATTTCTGCTCTTAAATGAATAAGTATAATTAAATCCCTCTATTATTGGTCCTATTAGTGTTGCAGCTTGGAAGGTCCATTTTCTTGCAGAAAGCGGGGTGAGATACTCTTTCAACAAATCTCCAAAACTAATAATCTCCAGAATCATCTGGAAGCATCACGGTAAAAACCAGACTCACCTTCATTAATTTTTACACTACAAGCAAAAGTTTGCCAAATGTCTTGAGAACTCACATCAAACCCAAAGGCTGTTGGTCACTCCAGCTGTTGAAGCAACCACTTTCCCTACTAAGTCCCAAGTTTGTACCCATGAATTTTGTCCATGGCTAGAATTTACAGATGGCTTGGTTGCCTGGGGGCAGGGAGTAACACTTCCACACACAGTCATTTCTGCTTTGTTAAATTATTTGGCAGCTACGCTTCACATTAACAGATGCTTTTGCAAATACCCAAAACTTGGTAGCACTTCCAAGATGGTATCCAAAACTAATCCCACAGTAGAAGACAATTATATGATCCTCAAAATACTTCACATTTTTTCAGAAAACACTCTATTGACCCCTGCTCAGTGTAAATCACTAGAGGAATTTATCCTAAGTACCCCTAGATCTCATAACAAATCCCTGCTGCTTTTACAGGGTCAGGCTCTTCCTTTCTGGATGGACAAACTTTGTATTGCAGGAGCGTGTGCAATGTTGTTTTCCACCACCACAGAAATTCTCCTCACTTTGCTAGATTGGCATTGTTTCTTACAATCAAATGAAACTAGACCCCCACTGAAGACTGAACTTCAAGGGGGAATTTCACACCAAAAAAGAACTGGAGAAAAAAATCCCCTGTCCCTCACTGTCTAGTGTGACAGACAGACAGACAGACAGGCAGGATTTCCCTGATGCTCTTTTTCCAAGGAAGGTTTGGAGCACTAGGAGAGGCTCCAGAGGCAGCCCTGCAAAGCCCAATCCCCAAAATACACATTTTCACAAATCAAACCCCAACTAACCAAACTTTCCAGGGAAAAACCTTACTATTTCAGATACTGCTACAGAGAGGTACCTGTAGAAATATTAGAAGGAGCTACCACTAATCTGTTAATCACTGCTATTAATAATGAATTTGTCCTTCTGTGGCTCTTTTCATCCACAGTCGTATCAAAGGACTCAAGGACACCAAGATTAGCTAAGCATCACTGTGTCTCTCCTACCGATGGGGCCAGAGCATTTTGAGAGATCTGGAACTTGGCACCGGGGATGAAGCAGTAACTTGCCGGAGATATTAAACTCTGGAATCAGTGCCAGAAGCAGAAGCCAAACAAAGCCTGCAATGGAATCAATTTTCAGGCTTTTTTGGGATGGTTCTGTTTCACTTATTTTTTAAAACAAATATGTATTTGAGGAGCTGTGTTCATTATGGTGGTTTACTTAACCAGAGGCAAAGCTCTGTCCATGGGTAATTATATTTGGGTGTCCCTTCGGAGCCTCTGCTGTGCGGCAGAGTTCACCCATGAAGCATTCAAATACAAACAATGGAACAAGATCTTTTTTCTGAGATCCTTTTTATTTTTTGAGAAATGCTCCTGATTGAGATGGAAAATGCTCTTCCATCACCCCTAAGGCCAAGAGTCCCTTCTTTTTCATGCTGGCCCCTGTTATAGACTGCCCCCCAACCCCCAATAAATCAGTTAACACACCTATTTTTCATAATACATCCAGCTGCCTTACAAAAAGCCAATGAATTATTCTTGGTTTTAGTGCAACCGCTGAAAATATTTCAAAGTGAAAAGGAATTGACCCAACCTACTGTGCACATTATTTATTCAGAGGTAGTACAAAAACGAGTCCCTGATGTTACTAAAACAAATCCTAATAAGTACAGAGAGCATCAATTACAGGCTTCCCTTTATAGTCCTATATATCTCTTTCCCTTTCTGGAGATAGTATCACATGTGAGGGGGCACTGTGTTGGCTTTCAAATCTATTGAGCTTTCATAATTATAACCTCCATTTTAACCTCTTTTATAGGACACACTATACCATTTCACGTTATGTTCCTTGAATCCCCACCAACCCTAGGAGAAAGTGGCTTTAAAGCTCAATTCTGATAAGATGTGCATAAAATGAGAAATATTAAGCATTCACAATCTTATGCATACATTACATCAGGGTGCCAAGCACAAGGAAGAGCAAAGCAAAATAGATCTTGTGAGCCTCACTTGGACTTTTGCTTTTAGCTCAGTAAATATTCAGCATGCACATAACCTGACATAATGGAACCAGGGAAATATTAACTGCAGTGAAATAGCTGGATTTTTTTTTTTGCCCAGTCTGTATGGAATGTCCTTCTATTTAATCAAAAAGCTTGGAATGATTCCTAATCTATCATAAAAAAATTTTAAGGACATGATTAATTCCATTGTTTAAATGCTGTTTTATTGCCATAAGAAACTCTCATAAATGATCCTACACCTTTCCCTGTGATCATTTCCATTTAAAGTAATATACTAATTAATTTCAATTAAATATATGTAAAAGAAGATATATTTTGAAAAATGCTTCTCCCTTGCCGCTTGCTAATATAGTGAAAAAGTGTAAACCTTGGAACATTTAGTATAGAAAATATTAATTTTTGGTAATTTCTCAAGGGGACAATTTATTAAATGAAAGGCTTTTAACATTAGCTAAAAGCAGCCCTGTAAATCACGGGTGTCATCAAACTGCTTCATCACTTCATTAATTTAAAAGATTATTATATGCGTAACTGACATAATTTTGAACAATGTTACATGGTTAATTTATTAATGTAGAAAAGCAGAAATGACATGCTGAATTGATTTATTATTATAATTGTATAATTTTAGGACTTTTCTCTGTGACTTTCACCAACAGAACAAATGATTCTGGGTGAAATCGTGCCATTATTTAATTTTTTTCTTCTTTATTTTTTGAGGCAGGGCTACTCACTGATGTCTGCAAGGACTTAAGAAGAGGGGGTCCAGCATGGCTCCTTAGTGTTTAAACAGAAGCTGTTGAAATACCTCCTTCACAACCAAGTCATCTTGTGGTTTTTAATAAATTTAAAGCACTTTTTACCCCTTTCAGTAATCAGAAAACATTTTGAAGCTGCTGTAGTTATGTTAAAAATCTGATTCTGAGTAAGCTTCCTTAAAAGTGTGTATTCCTAAGTTTTTCACATGCACAGGAAGAAGATGGGTAGTGAAGTTTGCCCAGCTCCACTGCAGACCCCAGAGCCTTGCACAGCCCAGCCACGCAGTATTTTAGCTCATAATTATATTGGTGAGCAGTTAGTGCTGGCTTCGTGCCCACGATGAAAATATAATGCAACATCATTTCTGCATGGAAAGCACAGTTCAACTTGTCTTCAAAACCAGTACACTACGTTTGGGATTTATTTTTAGATTGAAATGATGCGTGACTCTGGAACCCTGCAAAGCTGGTGGAACATTCCTTGTTTCAGCCCAAAGGTGCATGTGGAAGGGACAGGAGGCACCACTGGAACTGCCTTGCCTCAAAAATCAGGAATAAGGCTAAATCGGGATCTGACTAAATGAGGCCCCAGATCATCACTTGAGCACGCACTTCGTGTGCTCCTTCATGAACATTGCTAACTTGCATCCCTCTTGCAGAGCTCAAAAAAGCCCAGCAATCCTGCCTGGCATCCCACGGCTCTGTGTCCCAGCACTGCATTGCTGGCTTTCTCAGGCTGAATTGTCCAAACACATCACCAAAGCCATAACCCAAGGTTATGGGCTTTGCCCATGTTTGGGCTGAATTCCTCAGCTCCATACTCATGCTGCATGGCTGCAGTTGTGTCTGAAGCCAAGTTGTGTGGGTGCCCAGGTGACTGGGAAGCATTCTCACAGTGTGTTTAACCCTAAGAAACCGTATGCCACCTTCAGTAACACAAGCCTTGGTACAGGAAATCCTGTAAAGACTCACTATAGATAGATCGTGTTTCAGGCAGTATTTATGTTGCATGGGGAGACACTGGCAGGTGCCAAAAACCATGGCAAGAGTCAGGCAGAGTAACTCCAGCCCGGGCCATCTATGATGCCCTGGTTAGACCTCCAGTGCCCCCTCCCACTGGACACAGGTCCCCATGGGTCCATATAACCACTAGCATGGTACAGATGTCCCCAAACTTTGTGTCACCTCCAGCCTCACCTAATGCTCATGTTAAGCAGCCAAACCAAGCCTTAGGGCTTTGATTACAACCTGAAAGGACCAGGAATGGAATGGATACACTAGCATCAAGGACAAATTGGTTTTGGTAAAACCCACCATGTCAGCTGCATTGAGTTCCAGTGTGCCGGCGTGAGCCTGAGCTGCGGGCACCTGTCAAGCCAGGAGCATGGGGCTGGGAGTGGGGAAATGGGGGCTGGGAGTGGGGAAATGGGGGCTGCCTGCTGTGATGCTCATGTGGGGTGTAAAAGCCTGGGCACGTCTCTAGACTCCTCTCTTTTGCCCATTTTGAGTTATCTTTAGAGGACTAGACACCCAAGTCTGGCCTCTGGGAGGGCTATCTGAAGCACCAATAATAAGGACAACAAAAAGCAGAGAATTTCACAGTGAGTAAATTTAAAATACAAGTTAAAAACTGGACCATTCCAGAGCAGTGGTTAAGGTCCTCCATCATCAAATGGTGTCACAAGAGCATTCTGGGCAATTACTGACAATTTTTAAGAGAGTATTTTTCTTTCCCTGTAATCTTACATAATGCCTTTCATATGTAATACCTTGAGCATATGCAGTATGCAAAACACTCTACCAACTGTACACAGACAGAAATCATTTCACCATTAAGCACAGCCATGGCCAGGGCTGCAGAATGGTGACCAGATGGTCTGAGCACAGCACAGGCTTCAAGACTAAAGGGCTGGGGAAAAATTTTAGCTGGGGCAAGCCCAGGCTCTTATGAAAAGCACCATGTGGTTTTTAATGTGCACAGAGTGAAGACAGGACCTCTGATTTTAAGATACTACCCCCCAAGATGTAAATTATCCAGAAAGGCATCCTTCATGCCATGAAGTTTCAGCCCATCACTCACGTATATTATTTCAGTGCTCATAAGTTATATAGGGCATATTATAAATCTCCAATTATCTCTGGCATGTGCACAGTTGACTTTTATTTTTGATGATGTTAATTTTTAATTTTTTTTTTCCTAAGGGTGTCACTAAGGACATGGGGAAACAATTTAGGAGATTAAAAAAAAAAAAAGAGGAAAGATTTGAGCCAAATGCTTTCTTACAGGAAACATTTATTTGCACTTGAGTGTCTCATCTAACAAAGTTCCCCCATATTTTCCCACAACACACAGGAACTTGTGTGCATTAGCATTTTAAGAAATGAATCCTAAAGACCAGCAAGTGTCAATATGCTGTCACAAGTGGGATTGATGGCTCTTAACAGAGCTCTTCTCACATGAGTGCAAATAACTGTCTTTCAGTTCATCACAGACATTTTGGTCAACACAAACTTTTCATATGTTCACATGGCCTTTAAAATCCTTAGAAAAGCAAAACAGAGGGACTGGTCCTGTCTTACCACAATTAGTGGCAAAAATTCTCTTTACCTGATGGAGAGAAAATGAGAGCCTAATTACGAGCAAATGGAATATTGTAATTTTCTGCAACCCGATCTTACAGATCACATCACAAATAGAGAGCTTAAAAGGTGAGCTAGAGGGAATTTATAGAGAGCAACAAATTTAAAAAATAATTCAGACACTCTATGTGGTCTTGACTGGAAGTGTGCTGGGCAAAAAAACTGGGTTTGATCTGAATATTTAATGCTTCAAACATCTGCTAGCCTTATTACAAAATTGCACTTTGGTTGTCATAATTAACAACCACATGATGCTGTTTTACATGTGATATTCACAAAATTAGAAAAAGATGGGATAGTGGAAGCACTCAATTAATGTAATTTCTGGATGTTATATAGTAGTAGTGTGTGACTCTCTTAGCTTCTCCCTTCTCTCTTGACACAGAGGGATCCTGTTTTGTTTTGTTGGGTCTTTTTAAAGAAAGATATTTTAACTAAAGTGACAGCTTAGTTAAATTTTTTTTTTAGTGCAGACTGCCACTGGTAATGTCAGCAGCTTGAAAATGAAGTAGTGCCCTCACAATGACTGAAAGAAACCTGAAAGCCTCTCCCACTCTCAAGCTTAAGAAGACAAATCCAGACATGCAACAAAGATGAGAACAACAGATTTCATCAAACAGTGTAAAGCTGCAAGGTTCAGTGTAACACTGGCTATGCCCATTGGACAGAAGTCTCCTGGATTACAGTCACAGGCAGTAACTTAATTCAGGTAATTAACCATCCATAAACCTCCCAACAAGAAAATGTGCAAAGTCAATGACACAGTTCAGGGGTACTGTAGCCTGCCAGAAGTGGGGGAGAACAGGAGAGTAAAGAAAAAACCCCAATTTTTTGGTTTCAAATATGTTCCTGTCAGGACAGGGTAAACCCAGGAATACCAGACATCTTTGGTAAAAAACAAAGTAATGACAAAGACCCACAAATATTGTCTCCCAGCATTCCCTTTCCTTGCAACCACACTTACTAAATCAACCTTTTCAGACCAAAAATACTACAATCCAAAGAAACTTCTGACAGCTATTGGGTTTTGGGTGCCCCTTCTCCCAAGACAGCAGCACCTTCCCAGCTAAACTAGCCATGAAAAAGAGAAGTTCACAAGACACCAATGCATTAGCTTTTCAATGTAAGTCTGGCTGTGGTAGACATTAACCACTTCCCCACTGTTGGATTCTCCAGGTGCCATTTCCACCAGCACTGGAGACCTTTTGGCATCAGATCCAACTTCTGATCCAACCCCAGTCCCTCCAGCACAGCAGCCTGCACTCAGCCCCTCCAGCCCCAGGGAGGACTGGGTCTTCAGTGGAAGCAGAGGGTTGGCAATAAAAGCAGGGGTTTGCTGTCCAGATGTTTCACTTCATGGCTGGCAAATACACTAATGATTCATGGACTTCCAGCTCCCAAACAAGGCATCTAAGCTGTGGAGAGCAACAGTGTCACAGTCATCAGATTTGGTTTGGCTCAGACTTAGTCACTGATGTCACACCTAATGCTACCACGTTTCCCTGCTTTCCTTAGTGGCAAGGTATCCACATCCTTTCCTCTTCATATTCATTCCTTGCTTTCACTACTCATCTTCTTCCTTTCTCTTTCCTTCTCCTTCCCTCTTACCCCCTTTCACAGTTTTTCTTTTTTTCTCCTCTCATACTTTTTCCTCTTCCACCATGACCACTTTCTTTTCCCCGAGTCAAAAAGTTAATGCAAAAATCTGACAGAAAAACCAAACAGGCGAGCTATTTAGACAGATCTTAAAAAGACACACCTCTGGATAGAGAAGTCACATCCTTGAATTCCAAAATTTACCAAGTGGGAGATAATTTGGGGGAAGTATCCCTGTATGAGGCTCTTGCTCTTACATTCCTTCCAGATGTTGTGGGTCCCCGTAGCAGATGAGATTCTGGGTTAGATTTTTAGTTTTGAACCCGTATGGCTTTTCTTATGTTCTTTTTTGAACCTAGGAATCAGATATTAGCCTCTTTATAGTGGGAAAGCTCTCTGTAGTGAACCATATGAAATTGAGATGAGTGTTGTCCCTGAGGAATCATCCACACCATCTGTTGGAGACAGGATTATGTTTCCTTAAACCCAACCTTTACAGATGTGTCTCCTACAGCGGTGATTCCACATAGTTACTGAATATTCTGCTCCAGTGCTTAACTGTTTTTGGTATGAGGAAGTTCTGTAATATCTCATCTAAATCTCCTTTACTGCATATTAAGCTGATTATTTCTAATCCTTCCCTTAAAAGATATGGACTAAATTCTCATTGCCCTCTCCTTTCTGCTAACCTTGCACAGAGCAGAACACTGTCACCACTCTCTTGCTAGCTTAAAAGAATAACATACTATCAACTCTTCTGGTAATTTCATCCCGATATTATAGAAAGCTTAAATCTTCTTCTCTCCAGAGCAAGCTGTGCTCTTTCTGCCTCTGCAAGAGGCAATAGGGCAGGCTCTGAATTGTCTGAGAGAAAATGGCAGAGTCCATAAAGCAGGCAGGATGCCCAGAGAAGATTTGTGGCCAAGGCACTCAAGAGCTGTGTTGTCTGAGTGTTTCTGTTGGACGGCTCTGCTCTCGGGGGCACAGCCAGCCCTTACCCTGCCCCACTGGCAGCGGGGCTGCAGCTCCTCTGCTGCTCCTCCAGCAGGGTATGGATGGGTAATTAGCCTTTTTCAGGAGGAGTGCTGGAGACTACTAGAGGCAGAAGGGAAAACAAACATAAAATAAAATCCAGGCAAGAGGGCAATATTTCCATCATCAAAGCCGACATACTGCACTGTGAATCCTTTGAGCAGCAGAAACCTGATGTGCAAACCCCGCTGAAAGTGAAATCTTTGTATGAGCCTTTCTTGTAGGATAATTTTAGACTTTGGCACTTCTTTTCACAAGGACAATTTTAAATCTGGAACTTTTAACAGGCATCCAAGGCCATTAGGTCATGGAATATGACTTCTTCTGAAACGGAGGCCAATGAATTTCACCTACATACCTCTACAAACATATTTGCAGGGAAAAGTTTGTTCACAAGTGGGAGTTTCTATAGGAAAAACTATATGCTTGGGAGAACAGACAGGACACCAGACAACCCAACTCCTTGAACTGCTCACTCTGACACCAATAGAAGAGTGCTCAGAAAACTGTGTCCTTCCCACTCTGTCTCACTTGTACTATCCTCCTGGACAAAGCCACTAGTACTCACTTCTCCAAGCTAGACGTAGGCAGGCCCCTCTGGGACCTTCCAACAAACAGAAACTCCTCAGACTTGGTGCCTAGTGCTGCTGGATGGACACTGGAGCATGTTTCCTGGTTTTGCACAGAGGTGGGGAGGATTTTGCTACAAAGGAAAGTTGACAAGAACAGGGGAGAAAGATTGTTATAAAGCTGATACATCCCTTTGATAAATTTATTGAAAATCTCTGCTTCTTCCCTCTCCTAAACAAGGACTGGTAATGCTTGGTTTAATTTTTCTCATGAAAACTCACACAGAGATATTTACTCTGGGAGAAGATAGAATGAGAGAAAGAAACAGGAGACCCTGAATGTATTTTGGATGCTCCAGTGTATTTGGATTTGAATAGTTTCCCTCTTCTTTACAGTTCAACTAAACTTCTTGTGCCTTTTCTGTTCAGCCTCCCAAGCAAACAACATAGGAATCACCACAGGTCTAGTGATGCTGCTTAGGAAGGAGATGTCAATTGAAGAGCTGGTTTCCTTTTATTAACTCCCTTTTTTAAAGGCCATATTTTTTCCAAGGCTTTGGAAGTGCTAGTGAGGCAAGGGACAGTGCCATAGAGAGGCAGAGTATCTCAGCGTAAGCACACAAATGGTGGAAAGCTGCATATCCTTTCTATGCATTTCTGTACCTTCCCACCTCTCTCCACAGTTTCCTTGTTTCTGGTGAGAGAAATCTCTCCCAGCCCTCCTCCTTCACCACTCTGTTTCCCATCTCCTTTTCCCTTGTCTGAAACTCTCTTTGATGATGATCAGCTTTGTGGCTCCTTTCTGAGATGCTTTGACTTTGACCATTGGTAACACTGCCTGGGATGCTAAAAGGGAGCTCAGGGTGGAGAGGGAAAGAGCAACTGATGTACACAGCTGTGCAGTCCATCCAGAAGATGCTGGGTTAGTAGCTCATCACTGAAGTCGTTCAGTGAAAATCACTATGGAGTATCAAAGTGTAAACTCCTGCCAAACATCAAAGAAATTTATTGGCCAAAGCAACACACACGAGCATTTTTATGCTTGAATAGTGATGCTTCTGAAGGGCTAAATAAATGTTCAAGTATAATAACAGTTCATCCATGTGTTGATGGAAAAGGAGATATCACAGAATTCAAAACAAACCAGCAGAACAATAAAACCAACAAAACCCTCAGTTCTGCCTCCCTCCCCCACAAGGTTAAAATCTCTTCAAATCAAGAGAGACCGCATGGGCAGACAACTATGGGAGGCTTTACATTGATGTTTTCTTTCTTTGAAAAGGCTTTAAATGCTTTTCTCATGTTTTTACAAAAGCTTTTACATTTTCCAGGGGTTCTCTTTCTGTCTGAATGCCACCACTAGCAAAGGAAAGGAAATTCTTCATGTCCTTTTGTTGGAATTACGTCAAGGGCTTCATGAGAAAATTCCACGTGCATGGAGCCCTGCATGAGCTCCTATAGATGGCAGGGAGGGAAAATCAATCCCAGCCGAGGAAACGAACAGATGTTTCATTCATGGCTGTACCAACAAAGTGATATTAATCAATAAGGAGATCCATTCTTTACCCCCCACAGCTTATTGCCTGGCTCAGTTGGGCTGAGTCCAAGGGGATTCTTCAACTCGTGCAAGTGGGCATGAAACTGGTCCCAATAAAAGTGCAAACAAGGCAGGCTTCCTACCAGCCTGTGCTCATGAAAGGCATCCAGCCTTTATCTAGACACACAACAACTAGTTAGACTGGTGATTACTGCATTTAGCATCACAGCTGGTTCAAAGAGAGCTTACCATTAACCAGTACTCAGTGCTTTGATGTCCATCCCCAACATGCTTTTTTAATGATTATGGAGTTATTAGGGGCCGTGGCCTGCAGAAGACATTCCCCAGAAGTTGCATGGACTCATCCAAAACTCCTCTTACATCTGAGCTGCAGTTGGTGAAAGCAGAGAAAGATGAGTGGAAAAAAAAGTCAGTAGTTGGGAAATGGAAGGAAGGGAAGGATTAAATGAAAAGCTCTGCCAGGATATAGCCATGGGGAGCTAATTCACCATTAGCAGATCAGCTTGAGTGAGGACTAAGTTTAAAGGGTCAATGACTAGCAGACAGCTGGCACTCAGCTGGTGATGCTGCTGTGGGCTGTGCTGCTCCAGCGTTGGTCATAAACAGCACCAGGATATGTTCTGGATTTTTTTATTATTAATATTGTTTTTGAAGTGACTTGTACAGGAAATTTTTTCTCATCACACGTGAAAGCTGTTCCAATTCCCTGAAGTAAGAGACTTGGCAAGTCAATTACAGGGAAAGTAGAATTGCTGAAGCATATGAACGAATTTTAACAACATGCAAGTGTAACTTTTATTGCCAACAGTAGATGCACATTGGAATTTCAGGGGGGGACGAAACTGTGATGAAGTGGCAAAATGCAGTTGTTTTTCTTTATCTCCAGAGAATGCTGTGGTTTCATTTGCAAATGAATCATTTTGTTGTGATTTATTCACTTTGTAAATGGATCAGATTTATTATCCCAGGGGATTTGAGAGATTTTTTTTTTTTAGTAAAGCAAGTTATCGAGCTGGCTTACAACCAGAGGCAACATAATTGCACCAAAATGTTTGAAGACCAAGTTAAGGTGTCACCTGCCGGAACATTTTGGCAATGAAACAAAATAAAATCCAAGAATACAAAAATATAAACAAAAAAGCAAATAACCCCCAAACCGAGACATAGATAGATAGATAGATAGATAGATAGATAGATATGTAAAAATAAGAATAGAGAAAAATAGGATTTAGACAAACCAAACACAGACCCATCAGCTGTTAAAAGAGCCATTAAAGGAATATCCTCCCTTGGAGAACTCTGTTCCTGGGCACTATAATATCAACTTTGACAGAGTAATTAAATTGTTTAATAATCAAACCTGGATCTCATTTATATGTCACATGAACATTGTAAAACAGAACGTATGGAAAGCGTGCTGTAAAATAAGATGTGGTTTATTTCATATCACAAGTTTGCTGGTAACCAGATAGTTCATATCACAGGAAAAAATGTTAGCACCTACCAAAGAGACTTTATACAGCCAGCAGATTTGCTAGCTTGCATAGCTTTCCTACCCTCTTAGTCTTTTTTTTTTTTAACTTTCTGTCCCACTGAGAAAAGGAAGTTGCTCCAATTCCACATCTCAAGACTTGATGGAAAGATGGTGCAATTGACTCAGGAACTCCTGTACCTAGCTGCAGAAGAAAGCTTTCCAAAGATGTAATGGTTATGCTTAAACCTATACAGAATCTATCATTTTGGCAACAGTTTAAAAGTAGAGGTGGGCCTGCTCCAGACATAAACAGCTTTTCTCAGGAGTTTTCAACATCTTGCTTCTCTTCACATGCTTGTGGCAAATGAACAGAATAGGGAGGATTTCAGCACCACTGCGATAATAAAGATGCAAGGTTTTGCTATCTATTCTCTGCCTCAGAAGTACTCCCTTCAAGACATCCACTACACCAGATGAAACCCATGCAGCCAAACACAAGTCTGCAAACCATCTCCCATTAACAGAAATATTTTCGTTATGAAGCAGCTTTTATTCTCAGCACAGAGGAATGGATCAATGCTCAATCTTCTGCCACAGAAGAATTGATTTGGATAATGTGTCCACATCTCCTGGCAGGAGAGGTCTCAAAGTTTATTTTAGCAGCAAGTGGAACACCTCCCACTTAGAAAGTTAGTGTTCCTGCAGCAGGTTGGAAAGAGTTTACAATAGGCTTTGATGCCTTTGCTCAGCCACATTTCCTCTTCCAGGATTTGTTGGGAAGAGGGGGAGGGAGAAAAGAGAATAGGTTCCAAAACCTTTACTATCTCTTCTGAGCTTGTTGTCTTTTGTAAGCAACAAAGAACAGATTTTCTTTTGTAAATCCTTAGTAATTAAATGAGTACTTCACTGGCTATATTCTTCAATGGTCTTGTTTCCTAGGTTTTGCCTTTGCCAGTCATATTTTGCAAAGGCTGGTGAGACGACTGGGCACCTTACCCTACTTAACGCTAAACCAATTGATGCCCGTGCACACTGCATGAAGGAGGAAAAGTTTCATTAATGGCACTTCATTAAAGAACTGTGCTGGGAAGCCCTAAATGTGACCGAACCAACCAAAATCCAGAGCGAGCTGTCTATTAGGAAAGCAACAAAGACAGTTTCGGAAACTGAACTCTGGCTCCACTGCAGCGGATTAGGAAGAGTGATGGGATTAGTGTTTAATGACCTGGGGCAAGAGACAAAGGGAATTTCGACAAAGAGGCTTAGATATGGAAGAATTAACACTCTCTATCCCAGCCATGCCTCTGATGACTTCCAGCATTCTTTCCTGTCTCTGCTGAAGTCTGGGGAGGGGAGGGGAAAAAAAAACCCCAAACGACTAGTGGGGCATTAATACCTCCTTATCCTTTTCTTATCACAGTTCTTTCTCTTTTTAAAGAAAGAAAAGATAATTTAATTTTTCTTAATCAATGCAATAAGCAAAGTTGCTTAGGGCTCGTGCCTTAGCACATTGCAGATAATCACATCCCTAACCACACATTCTTTGTGGACATTACAGACCTCTCTCTTTCTATATTTCTATCTTTTACACATCCCCATATTTGTTTATACACGTAAATATACTTATGCAGATAAAGCACATAGTTTTAAAATTACTTAGCACAGAATTTGCCTGCAGTTGCATGGACTTGAGAAATACTCCTTGATTTGAGGCTATCTTGCATAATGAGAAGCAGGGTGAAACAGGCAAGCATTTGCTCATGGAGTTAATCACAGGCTTTCCCAAAATGACATGATTCAGAGCAGGACATGCATCAATGACTGGTAGAGTCCAGAAGCCTGACTTTGCATAGAGAAGGTGTAAGTCCATTGAAGGAGCTCTTGATTAACCTCAGCATAAGGGACAGAGAATACAGACTAAGCAGGAATTGTTTAGCAGGGAAAATCTCTTGAAGCTAAAACCAATTCATTAAAAAAGCCTGGTAACGAAGCTGATACCCCTCAACTATGGCACTGAGACATTAACATATTTGAGCCCTGAGCAGCACTCCAGTCTCTGACCCTTTGGGCAGTAATGTCAAGGAGACACTGCTTAAATAAATACACTGCAAGCACCAAACACCCATGAGGAATGAGCTTAGGGGGACCTCTCCTGAGAAGTAATGCTCTTGCTGTGCTCCAGGAGCCTTCCCAGCCTGCTGAGCCAAGGCAAGCACCTGTACTTCTCTGAACCAGGCCCTTTATAGCTGCTGGTCTGTGTTTCACAGAGGGAGAACCATCCTGCAACTGTGCAAAATTTTCCTGCACTGTAAACCAACTCAACATGTAGTTGGTTTTTTTTATTTTTTTTTCCTAAACCAACCCAAAGTGCTCACAGAAAAGCTAGGTATTCATTTCACATGTTAGCCAATATGAAATGCTCCCAGAGCAGCTTTAGACTCCAAGGTATTATTTAACCAGTGTGGTTTAGTAGGACAATGGCAGCCCCCTGCCGTAATCCATTCAGGGGCAATACCATCAGTCAGTGTGAAATTAAATACATTACAGGGTAAGAGCTTAATGCGTTTTATAGGCAGTTGTTCATCCACATCAAACTTTAGCTTTTAAAATCCTAACATTTGATCCCACAACAGGAACCATGGCTCAAGAATGAGATTGGCACATTTGCACTGCCAGCAGGGCAGGAAAAGCAGAGCATAGTATTTAGTGGGAAATGCAATTGCCTGAGAGGGGAAAATGATGGGATTGAGAGAGCTCTGCAGAGCCACATAGCTTGTAGTACATACACAGGACTGGAAAGAATAAATATAACCCCAGCTCTGTCTGGCTATGGGTCAATAGAATCAGTATTTCCTACCACTGTGTAAATGGGTTTCACTTATATAATAACAAAAACAACAACAACAATAATAACTACAAGAGGGTTGTTTTTTTAAATTCATCCATACAGATTCTGGTTCTGAAAGCATACACAGGTGTGGAAAGATGGTAAATACAATCCCAGGGCTGGATGTCTATGGGTTATTAGAATCAGTGTTTCATACTATGGTGCATGTTGGTTTCACTTATAGACTTATATATAGACTTATATATGCATATAGAAATAATAATAGGGGCTTTTTCAATTCATGCATACAAATTTTGGTTCTATAAACTTTTCTAAGGAAAATCCTTAAGTCCCCAAGGATTTTGATGGGACTTCTTGCTCCCTGTTGGAGCCCCCAGACTCAGGGCTTTTTGCTGGCTAAGTTCTCTCCCTTGAGCCAGCCGCTGGAAGTTGTGTCCATCCATGCCCTGAAACCCAGATGCTCAGGCTTCCTCTTGCCACAGAAACATCCTAACCTGTGAGAGTAGTTTGCAGGAGAAAGGTACAGAAAACACCAAACAGAGGAGCCTGTTATATTCTGCTCTTGGTTACCCTTGCTTAATGCAGGAGTAAATTCCATTTGTTTCAGCCGAGTTACTCCGGATATAAATAGGGGTAAGCGAGATCAGAGCTAGGTCCTTAGAGAGCCCTCTGCTTTCTGTGATGCTGCTTCTTAAAATGAAGCACTGATAAGACCCAGTGGTAAAAAAATTATTATTTAAAATATCTTCAGAGCTATCTGTTGCCCAAAATGGCTTTTAACTGTTGAAAGAACATCAAACATTTAAAAACGCATAATCTGCTCTCAGCACTGGCACACGGTGCCAGGAATATTCGTCAGCCTTATGTTTTTGGATCATATGTCACAGTGGATTATCTGACACTCCATGAACACTGCCTGCTTCCTCCAGTTGCGGCTGCAAAACTTGTTCTCAGGCATGTCACTCGATGCTACAAGCACCAAGAAGTGGACTCTGCCTTTACAGAAAGGTTATTTATTGTATCTCCCCAGCCTATGAGCAAAACGACCTCTTATCCTCATAACACCTTCCACGTTTGAGCAGAAAGACCCAAGAGCAACTTTGATGAGTTTTCTTTAGTGATGAACATTTGGATAATTTTTAAATATTCCAGGGCTCCAGATGCTATTAATCCAGTGATGTGAGCTGAGAGTCGTAAGATCCACAACTAAAGAAAGACTTTATTGACTAAGGTGAGTGGGTGGGGAACTCTTTAGGCTCTGAGGGGGTCAGTGAGGATATTGGCAAGCACTGCAGTTCACTGAATACAATGGGGGAAGGGGGAAAAAACCCAAGGATTCAGGGATATCAAAAAAACAACTAGATTTATTTGCAGACCCATGATGTCTAGTTAAATGTTGGCAAGAAAGAGAAGTCTGGGATCCTCCTTTGTGAAACATTTCATTAGTCAGAAATATTTTAATTCACAAGAAAAAAGTCCTATTTCTTTTTTAGCATCCTGTCCTGATGCCAAGATTAGAATTTTAAAATATACTTCTTTGGTCTCTGTCATTCCTTTCAACTGCGCATGATGTGCCTTCCTGGGAATCACGTGGAAGAGCCAATAGGAAGAAAACCTCTCTGCCACATAGTCACCCGCCCCTTTTCTTGCAGGATTACTCCTCTCTTTCCACTCTTTCCCGTCCTTCACTCTGCACACTCATTAAACCACCTAAGGCTCAGTCCATTTCCAACCTCAAAGCTCTGGAGGCATGGGAAACTCATATATCCTGTATATTCTTCCTGAAGACATCCTGCTTCTCTGATGCCCAACAGCAATTTCCACACATGCCTTGTGTTCCTTGTCACTGCACAGGGAAGCCCAGATTCAAAGGCTTTGAATTTCCTTCATTTCTCCACATCTCCTTTCCTGAACTGGGAAATTGCCAGATTAAACGTGCCCCAAAGTGCCACCGGTTGCCCTTGCTTACATTCTGTTCCATGTGCATGTCCTCAAACACAACACAACGGCAATTGCAGCTCATGAAAAGCTCCTGGGAAGGCAGCAGTGGACCAACCAGGATGTGGAAAACAGTACTGCAAGAGTACCCAAACCTCCAAATCATGTGAATCACTTACCCTGCTGCCAAGAAGAGCCAAAGTGAGTGGCTGCTCCTTGAATGGCTCATGGCCAACAAAATCCAGTTGTACTTTTTGGGTCCTCTGCTAAGCTGCAGAGCACAGTGACTCAGAGACTTGATATGGGCACCCCCAGCCAACAGCAGGGTTGGCTCTCCCAGCAGCTCTTGGGCAAGCCCAGCTCCAGCTGAGACACAGGTCTGACAAGAGCCCAAGAGCCAACCCCTTGGCCAGCCCTATTTTGCTTCATAGCAGAGAGGGAGCCACGTCCTGATACTGAATGTCTATTTTCCAGGATGTGGGAATAAACTCTTAAATTTTCTTCCCTTAAAGCACATTTTTGCATTCACCAAGAAGTCCAGGTTTGGTGTCTGAAATGACAACAGGCTGGATTAGCATTATCCACTCATCATTAGCAGAACCAGGGGCTCAGAGGCACTAGTTGTAAGGACTCTGGAAGTGCAGCTTGTTTGCAATTTTTTCAGTGAAATGTGATAATTAAAAATTAAAAAAAAAAAATCAGAAAGAACAACTAATATATTCTAAGGCAAACATTTTTTTTTTTCTGCAAGCAGGGAAAAAAAGCTTCCCCCAAATTTATTTTATAACCTTCAAATATGGAGCATATCTTTTGGGGGGGAAAAAAGAGATACCAAATATTGTCAGTTTTATCTCCAGCTCTAACACAATTTCTCCTCTAATATCTGAAATGCCTGATTCATCCAGCAGAATTTCTAATGCAAGAGAAACCTAGAAGTGCCAATCAAAGCTGGGTCTTTCTCCAGCTGCAGGTTCCAACACTGAGAAATTCCAGGGAGGAGGGAAACAGCCTCAGGCTCTCACACCAGTTCTCCCACCTCCCACCCCAAATTGCCATCCCACTCTTAACCTTGCCCCTCAGCATTTCTGGGTGGGTCCTGAAAACATACACATATTTCTTTGCCACTCCTCATCCCAGCTGTAACCTGTCTCTGTCTCACCCCAACCATGACCTCACCCCAATGCACAGGTGCACCTCGGGGCTTTTTGGGAAAAAACCCCTATATTTCTCACAAACAGGTGTCTGTGCCTGCAGAAAGGTAAGTGGGAAAGTACAATGGAGTGATCTGGGTTTTCCAGACTCAACACTATTATTTGTCCTCCACAGCTTTACTTGTTGATATCCTGACAGCATCTTCTCCAGGACTACTCAGAGCTCTTCAGTAGCTGCTTTCAAGCTATCAGAAAACAAGTCCTCTCCAATCCCAAGCCACTCTCATGCCCAATAAGTTTCAGTACTTTTGGGTTTGGATGGAAACCTCAAAGTATTATTCAGAGAGTCAGAAACAAGAAGACAAATAAAACAAACGGAACATTTTTATCACTATGGTGCTGGGGACTGTGGTTCCTGACTTTAGACCCTGACACATAATATACCTTACATATACTTCACCATGGGACTGTGTCAGCAGCACAAGGTTTCTGCCTGACTTGGTGTGGAGGGGACCAGACCCATGTCTGTTAAGTAAAGAAATAACAAAATTATTCTGGCTTTCCAGTGGTGAAACTGAGAAGGTGATGCAGCCCTGAAATAAACCTGGCAAAAATCCACAATGCTTGGTTTTCTCAGACACAGAGAACAGAAGTGGTGACATGAACCCACCTCTACGTGCTTTGCCTCCTTAAAAAAACACCAAAACAAAGCATCAAAAACAAAAGCAAAAAAACTCAACCCCCCAAAAAAACCCAAACCAAACCAACCAAACAAAAGAGAAAAAACCTTTTGTGGTTTCTCCATCAACAAGTAGTAGTAGAAAGCTGACCTGCTTTCAAGATATTTCTGGCCAAATTCTGGTATCTTCTTAAACCTGGAAATCCCAGCTATGAGGTTTAACTATTTACTGTCCAGAAAAAAAACTCATACCTCTGAAATTTCTTCAATTTCTTCTGTCCTTCACTTTTCTCAAGCTGAAGAGTTACATGATTTCACCAAGTTGGAATAAAATTCATAACCTGTCTCCATGACTGTCCTGTCTGGATATATTCTTTACCTGAGGCTGCTCTCAAAAAAAGGATAATATATCAGCAGGCCAATGCACTGGACTGTTAAAATAAATGGATAACTTAAAGGTGGGAGATTTTTGTCTATAAGAACCATAAAAATACATCATTCTGTAAAAAGAAAAACTGAAATGCTACCCACCACTTCTGCAAACACAGCAGTTTCAATGTGTAAATATCTTCAGCTTTCCTACAGTCCCCAGAGGAAGAAGAATATTCTCTGGGGCAGACAGAAAGATCCAAGGCCAAATAAATGATGCCAAAGCCTCTCAACAAAAAATGAGCTCTGTCTTTCCTTTATGGAGCCCTTTGAAAGCTTCAGCTACATTTAAACATCTCCTCCTCATCCCCTCCATGTTTCCCCCACTTATTTCAGCTAACAGATGCTCAGTCTCCCAGCAGCTGGCTGAAATGCCAAACAAGGTTCCCCCTTGCTAGAAATGCTTATCTGCAGAGAACAAAGCAGCATCTTGTCAGTCACATTTAGCAATGCCTTGAGGTGCTCTCTTAAGCAAGAAACCACCAAATACCAGTGGCTCTCTTGGCTCCGGACATTACCCTCTGTTAGTGTACTTGTCTTTTCCCAGCATAAAATGTTTGTTGGCAAGAGTGAGCACCTACACTAACATGGAAGGCAGACCCACATACCACGAGGAAGGTTTTTTCCCACCCTCCACCCCCCTTTATGAATCGCTGTCTTTGATCCATTTTTCATATGTTTCCCCACACAAGTGCACAAAGACAAATATTCATTGTAATATTTATGAACGCAGCCTGATAGTTACTATGGTTTCAAAGAAAACAGGAAAAATGGGCACAAAACTGGATGCGCTTCACGTCAGGCAGGCAGAGGTATGGCACATGTTATAAATTCTGTTCAAACTGACTCACTTCTTTCGATGAGGTAAGTGTTGATGTTAGACAATTTGGTGGGGAGCATTTATTTCTGCATTTATTAAAATGTCAGTAACAGCAGGGGTAACACCTCCTAAAAGGCTTGCAGGTGCTTGTCTTCAAAAATGCAACATTTCAAGAGGATGAAAAGGCACAAACTACATTTAAAATGATTCACTGGTGGCTGGAAGAGAATAGATATATTTGGGTGTTTAATTAATGCATATGATGCATAATTGGCATTGCTCAAATCCAGGGGAATGCCCAAACTGCTAAATTTCAGCATGTCCAAAATGCTCTGGAGAATCAAAGCAGAAAAGAAGGATTTGTGCAGATCTCAACATGTTGCCAAAACAAAACATTTAATTTATTCAAGGGACATGCTTTCGACATTCCCAAATGCAGGTGAGCACTATCTCTGAAATGTGAAGTACTCAAGTGAAAAGGAAAGAGATGAAAAATATATCAGTAAAAATGCATTCGATATATAAAAATAACTCTGCAGAGGTCAGGCATTAAGCAGTGGAGGCAATGTTTAGTGGCTACAGATGAAGCCTTGGGCTCAGGCTGGTACCACAGCAAGATTTTTTTCATTCTGTCTCTCTGAAAACCTTTCAGGAGGCTGCATGCATCCCCCTTTGCTCAGTTCTCCAAAGAAATTGGTAAGGCCGGAATAAGACGCTGGCTTGTTCACATCAGAAGGAAATATAAACTGAGGTCAAGGAAACCACAACATCTGGAACGTGAGAAAAGGATTTACTGTTAAGGGCTTAATGAACTCTGAAAATAAAGTTCTCAACTTTGCTAATTTGTTTGGGCTTCGAAGAGGAATAAAACATAAAGCTGGAAGAAGGTTTTATGGCTCTCCCAAAGAAATAAGAAATACATCTGTGCTAAAATTAGCAAAACTCAATGACAGTAGGGAGTGTGTCACTATTACTTAGCCCATGCTAGGAAAAAAAGACTACATTGTGACTGCTGGCTGTTTATGTGCAAATTATTGTGGGAAAAGAGGAATTATGGACTCTTAGGCTTCGCAGCTGTGGGAAAGACAGTATTCCCAAGCTGGTGGGGGGTGGGGCTGGGTGGGGATATGCAGGTTCTTGCAGGTAATTACGATGTGGCTAATGCCAATCACTCAGTATTGGACGGATGGAAGGATGCATCTGTCCTCTCATTTCAGTTTGAATTAGGAATGTGTACGACTGTAGCACTTTGATTCCAACCATGAGCTATTTTCATGGTGTGCAAAGCAGAGATCCATTCAGATGAAACGAAAGCTGGAAGATATACATTTAATGCATTCCAGGCACTACAACAGGCACTCAGTCCATGGGAACCAGATGAGAGCTAATCCCAGGAAAACCCTTCCACAGCGCATGCACAGGGAAGGTGGCAGAGCCTCAGCATTGCTCTATACATTCATTGTGACTTTGCTGCCCCTCTGCTAAAGTAAACAGTGGCAAAGCATAGCCATTTGAGAAGCTGACCTCATCAATTTATTGGGCTATTTCTACGGAGCATCTCATACCTTCAGGCATCAGTTCTTTCCTTCATTCCCTCAAAGAGCAGCATTTAGTCCCCAGTGAGGCCAGGGACAAGGAGCTGGGTGAAGACACAGGTACAGGTTGTTCCCAGGGAACTTCTACTGTGGTGGTGTGTCCTTTTGAGATTTTACAGCTCACTCCCACGGAGCAGTGAATGTGCTTGTCTTGCAACTGTCAACACGAAGAGCAAAATCTTCTCTCACAAAAATGCCACAGATTTGATCCCAAGTCTCCTCACTGTGCTAATCAGATCCAATTCTAGTGTTTGACCCCCAGGAACAGGATCTAATTAGGATTGACACATGCTTCCCTACTTGTAGCAAGGGGCCATATTCTGCCAGATAATTGAAACTGTAATAACTGTAGTGATCCAGGCTGAGAGGTCAGTGGAAGGAGAGCATATGGAGCAGCAACTGGGTGATTTCCCTGACACAATACTTTGACATGATTTTGGTGGCATTTATGATGCTTTTACCCCCAGCCATCAATACAGCTGAGGTTTGTTCACCACACAGATCTGCAGGCTGCAAATTGGCTGTAAAAAGGGGAGTTGATAGATAGCACAACATAATTCTCATTCTGCTCCTACCTGGGAGATCCCAGTTTTCCTATAAGCAGCAAGTGCCTTTAGGCTTGGGCTATTTTTGGTTGAGCAGTGGAAGACAATCCTGGAAGAGCAAGGAGCAAACAGAAGCTGCTCTCCATGGGATGTACCTTGAAGGATTTTCACCAAAATCATGGTTTTGTGGACTGGAGTGAGCAACAATGGAAGAATAACAGTGTTTGGGGCAGTACTGTTCAGCAAACAGACTATTCCTGCCCTGCATAGTGATGCACATGTCTGCATCACTGATGTGAGCTCACATACTGCTGGCTCAGCCATTAAAAGCTATGTATTTGTGTAGACACATTTCTGCCCATGTTTGTATGTACATGTGCTCAGCTTATGGTGGGACAGAATGCTCTAGTCTCCCTCTGGAAAATCACAGCAGGAATTGCCTTCATGAGACAGCACCAGTGGACACTGATTTCCCCGTTCTCTCAGTTTAGTCCTCCCCTTCAAATGCAATGTACTACACAGTGAACGCTTACAAAAACCCCAACATGACTTTTCAGATCTTTTCTACACGAGAAAAACAAACATTTCTCTCTACCTCCATTGTATTTTGAGCTTCTTCACTGTATGGAAAATACATAACAAAATAGAAGCACTAAGCTAGAATATAAATATTACAGGTTTGTGTTCTTCGTGCTGCTCACAAAGGTATTGGTGGGGTGCAGGTGTCCTCACTGTAACTTCACCACCACAGATAGCAGTAAATGCCCTTTATCTCCTGCCCAAAAGGTACAATCTTATCATGACCCTTATTTTCTCTTTTCCAAATCAAAAACCCAGTTACACAACCTCCTCCCTGCAAGGATTTCTACTGACATTATCAATATTAGCAATTTATGGCTCAGGGCACTCCTGGGGATGAGCGTTATTTCTATTTTCTCAAGGACAAAACACCTCAGAAATCCCATGTGCCCAGGGCAGACACCAAGAACCTACATCAGGGATGAGAAATGAACTTGAACCTCCAGGCAGACAAATTGATCAAGGTTATCAAGCCCATATACAGCACAGTGCAAAACAAGGACATCATGTCAGGAGCCCAACCAGCCACCAGAGAGTTCCACCAGTGGAGACACACACCCACTACATGTCAGCAGCCGTGTCCCCAAGTGACACACTGAGCCACGATGTCACCTCAAAGAGAAGTATGGGCTGTGGGTTTCACTTAGCTCCTTCATGAGGCTTCTGCCATGGAGAGGACTCAGGCAAGAGCGGATGGGGACAGCAGGTAGGTGGCAGGTGGGATGGGGACAGTATGGGGACAGGGCTGCCTCAACTACAAGGGGGCAATTTCACTCAGACCAACCCAAGAACTCTCCTGTGACAGCGGGCATAGAGGCAGGCTTCCCTCCTTTCTGCAAGTTTTAATTGTAAAATAATGATTTCCTCAAGAAAGAATGTTAATTCTTCAAGTTAACAGTACACCCACATCTGTTTGCACTAAATATTTCAAAGTGACTTTGGAGAAGAAGGAAAATCCCCACCACCCAAACTTACATGTGTTTAAATACAACTATTTGCAAACATGTACTCATAAAATATTGTGTAGAGAAGATTGATTGAAGTGCTGATGAAAACATCATATTTGTGATACCAAGAAGGTTACTCAGAGCACTACATCTTGAAGCCATTCCCTTTTGCTCCTGCACTCATGGGGCATTGGCTGAACAGAAGCAGGTTCCCCACTCTCCCCTCCCACTTAGAAAAAATGGCAAAAATTGACCATTAGCTGGAGATTAGCTCATACATTAAATAATGTTGTAAAATACTTTTATGGTGCCACTTCTAGTGGTTTTAAAACTACTATTCAGGACATCAAAATCTCAGGGTAAAAGATATATATGCACTTTTTTTGTGTGTAACAGGAGTGTAATCTTTAAACTGAAGATTACAATTGATTGTAAAAAGGCTGAGCATGACCTTTACAGTGAAATTGTTCTTCCCTAACAAATTCAAAATATCATAAGTATAATCAACTCATAGTAACTGCCTAATTCTTATTATTTTGCTTTTAGAATATTTTTTTAGTCTTGGGTTACTAAAATTTCAAATAAAATGGGTTCTGCTGTCATGGCTTTTTATCCAAATGACTCGTAGTATCTTGTAAACAGTTCTGTGATCTGATTTCCATTGGGACACGAGTTGTAAAAGGCCAGGGATTTGCGATGGATTTACACGTATACTGTTTCAGTTAAGTTACCGAGGTCGACTTAACAGCCCTTTTCCTCAGAGTCTTAAATACATTTGCCACCCAGCCTTTCAGACCATGCTCAAGGAAAGGGGTGATGCCATTGCAAAGGGTGCTTGAACTTTACTGGAAACTCCAACTTACATTCTTTTAATCAGCAGCAGAATGCTATTTACTTATTTATTTGTAAATTTTGTTATTTACTTATTTATTTGTAAATTTGCAAATTTATTTGTAAATTTGTTTATTTACTTATCTATTTGTATTTAGAATGAGCTTTGTGAAGTGGCTAGAAAAGTAATTCTTGCACATGTGCCTGACACAGGTTTCTTGGAGTTTTGAAAAGGTCATTCAGGCTTTGGAATACAGCAGAGGCCAACACTTGGAACTCGGTTGTATTGCAGTATCAGCCTAGCCCTCTGAAGTCCAAGTCAGGAACAAAATATCAGATTACTGACTCATGCTAATAGAACTTTTTAAAAAGCAAAGGTGCTCCAGACTAAATACCAAACAAACAAACATCAGTCTCCTTTGATGGCTCACCACTTTTCAGTAAAGTTCAAATAGTCTGACTTGTGATTGCGCAGAAATGTACTGATAACAAAGGTAAATGAAATTTGTGGTTATTTCTGAGGGTTGAATGACTGGTCTGATTGTCTCATTCACTAGGCAAACAAGTTCTTTTCTATATGTTATTGTAGCCACAGATATAATTTCTCTAGCACTGTAGAAAGAATCAGATTAAAATATGATACAGAAGGAGCACTTACCTTGGGCTGATTAATACATTTAAGCTGTTACCATGCCACCATGCTTAAAAGCATGAAGATATGCCTTTCTACACTAGTCTATATATATTGATACCTCCTGTGTGCCAGGAAAACCTCTTTGATTAGTCACACTAAACCATTTCTTAAGTGGTATGAATTTCTCAGGCCTGCACTTTCAATAATCAAGTAATAAATTCTGGGACTAATCATGAGCCATGCTGTCTCTCCTAGCTGATGTTCAAGGAGATTCATCAAGAGTTTCTTTAACCAGAGAAAAACTAAAATGCCTTAAGTAATAAAAACTGCATGCCACAATTTGGAACAAAATTAATTTCAGAGGTCAAACATAAACCACATGCTACACACCACTCCATGGCAGCCACTTGACTCTGTGTAAAGGATTTTTGTTGGAGTGTGAACTGCTATGTGCTACTGGGTTCAGCCTGTGAGAAAAAGAGCCATTTCAGCAGGTAAAATCTAAGTGTTAATGAAATAAAGATAGCTGGGTTTTTATTTTTCATCTTTCACAGACTGACACCAGCAGCCTGAGGAGGCACATACATGGTGATCTGCAATGCAGAAGCTTTTCTCAACCCATGTGCCAACCCTTGGTGCTGTAATAATCAGCTTTGAGCAAGGGGAAAGGACATCTGAGCCACACATCTGAACTTGAATATATGAATATATGAAACCCTAGGACCTAGACAGTACTCTAAGCACTCTGCTGCCCTAAATGACAACATTCTTCAAAACTGTGCATGAAATTTAATCTTATTCTTTTGTACTCGTGTTACCATTCACTTGGCTAAAACATTGTGTTTTTGAGCCAAAACACAAAGTTAATCTATCATAATGCTCCTCCAGGTGAGATTTATTATAGATCACTTTCTAAAACCCGTGTGTTCTATGTGCATGTGCATACCATATTCATCTTATTATTATCCAGTTGAAAAATTCCCAGTGTGTGCAACGCCTCAGATATAATAGCAGGCATGCCAACAGAATATGACACTTATGCTAATCTGCACCCCGCTGTGGAAAAACATACACAAGGATTCCATTACCACATTCATTAGGCTGCAGTGCACTTCATCTTGAATAGGGATTATGAACTATAATAGAGTGAAAACAGTTGATTGAATCCACTTAGCCAAATCTATGACATTAACCAAATATTTCGGCATCAGGAAGAGGAGGAGTTGAACCTTCTCCTGGTGGGATGTGTTGCCTTTGCCTTGTCTCTCCCTGGCACTTTAGTTAGTATGAAAAAAGGTCTGAGAAGGCCAAGGACACAACAATACTTTGCTTTGAGACAAAGTTTTAAATATTCAAAGTGCAGCCCAAGAACCAGCCGAGAGCGACGTGACATTGATGCTGCTGGGACCAATGGGGACTTTCCAGACATATGCACTATTTCTTGTTTTGCACAGGTTCTTGGTAGCACATTAGCAAATCCTCCATGCACCTGTTATACATCTTTTTGGCACCAATGGAGACTCCCAAGCTGACCATACATGCAGCAAAACCTCCCAGTGACGCCGTTACATGGCTTAAATGGTAGTCACATTCAGATGAAAAAAAGAAGTTTTCCAATTTTGTGTTCAGGTTTCCTAATACACTCCATTCAAGTGTACTTCAAGTGTTCACTCAATTTTTTGGTCCTACACAATACAGTTGCCATCTGACAGCCTGCCTTTCTTGGCAAAAAATTCAACTCAAACTATTTAAAATATTGTCAAAATAATAAAGACTGGAATACAAGTTACCACTCGAGAAATATTTTGGAACTTGTTTGTGCCTAGGGAAAAAAAAAAAGAAAAGAGAAAGAATGAAGAAAGAATGAAGCCTTCCCTGTGTACAAGACTCAAAAGATGATAATAAAAACCTTCTGTGCCTAGTATTTAGTCATTTATGTGACTCTCCTGTTTATATACATACTTTTTAATGTAGCAAGTAAACAGGAAGTTCCTGTTAGGAGCAGCGCAATGGAACTGAAAGTAGAATTGCTGAAACTGACAACAGAAGCTCTGCCATGCTCCTTTATTTCAGTTAAAAAGCCAAGGAAAAGGAAAAGAGTAGAAAAACATGGGAAGTGTATTTGAGCAACCAAATACATGCAGTATGTCTGAAATTTGTTTTACTTACATACATCTGACCCACATTGCAGGGTGCTGGCTCGGGGGCACTTGCTGAGCTCAGTTATCCCCCACAAGTGGTTCCCACTCCCACCACTCTCTCAGCTCTTTTCCCACTCAAATTTTGCAAAGCTGGAGGTAGGACAGACGAATACAGCAGCAGCCAACACCAGTGTGGAGAGGGGACATGCTTCCACTGGCTGCCAGCCACACGGGGTTAATCCAGCTGGCAAGGATGACTCCTGAGCCCTTCCCTCCTGGAAACACACTAACATGGAATTGGGGGATGAACAGCACCTGCAGGTGCTCGTTTCTGCACATTCTTCTCACTGAGGGTAGTGAAGAAGCTAAGGAAGAATACAGATAAAATCGTGAGTATTAAAACAGAAAAAAAAAAGGATGAATGAAGTTGATGGGAAGGTTGGAAAAAAAAGTAGGATTTTGTGGCAGAATTCATGAAATGAGAAAGGCAATAGAGATCTGATGAGACTTGTCAGTGAAGAAGCTGTAAAAGACCAGTTTGCTGATGCAGTGGGACTAAATACTGAACTGATTTGGAGTTTGGGAAGAAAGAATTTGTGGTGAAAAGAAGGAGCTTACAAAATGGCAAAAAATCCAGCATCATGTTAATAATGAGCTTGGGAGACAAGTAGTAACTAATCATCAGTCAGGCACTGGGTACAGGCTTCAGGGGTTCAGGGATAAAATAATCTGTCATGGACAAGGCTTACTGCTGATGTTATTGCATTTGTGTTTTTAAAAATAATACCTTATGTATGGGATTTCTGGAGAGTTAACAATACCCTCCGTGGAAACGGTACCAGAGTCCAGCCAGCCTCATAAATCCCCTGCTGGATTCTGTATCTGGCAGTAATCCCTGCAGGTGAAATCTTTTTTGCTGGCATTGTTTACTCAGTTTTCAAAGTCTTGCCCAAAAATAAAGAATTGGGTTTCTACATACACGTGGGTATTTATCTCAGGAAGATGCTGAGTTCTGTCTGAAAGGGTGATTTCAGCAGAAACTAAGGTAAGTTGTTAATTTATGGCAGCATATCTTTGGACTACAGGCTCAGTTTTAGTGAGTAAGTTTTATTGCTAACTTCAGAAGGACAACTCTGTGGCCTGTATAAAATATCCAGAAAAAGAAGTAGCACTCCATAAACTCCTGAAGGAAATGTGACACTCAGGAACAGCACGAGAAACCCTGAAATTTTACCAAAGGTAAACCACTTAATTTACCAGACAGAAGGAACACACCCTTGGGACAATATTTTTCCTTTTTTTTTTTTTTTGTAGTTGAGGTCCAGCTTTGGCTTTTCAAGTTTGAAAGGTAAGTGGGAGCATCAAACAGGTTGAACGAGGCCCTGTTTTCTTGCTACGGGAACATGGCCCTTTGCACTGAGATTGTAATACAATCCATCCTCTCTGGGACTGCAAATGCTACAGTGCAAAACTGTGTTTGAAAACCTCTTTTATCATTCATCGTCTCCAGACTGAAATCATTTTTGACAACCTCTGCAGAAAACAAGCAGCTTTCTGGCTACTGGCGAGCCGATTAAAGGGAGGAAACACATGTTCACTGTCAGACAGAGCCCCTGGAGAAAGCATTGACAACCTTTTAACCTCCTTTCCCAGTGAAAGTGCCCAAATGTTTCTCTGGAACAAAACCCCAGCATTGTTTTAAGCATCTTTTCATTTAATGCACTATATTTTTCAAGATACATTTAGAGTCAGAGGAATTCCATTTTAATGTGGAGGTTTCACAATCAGTTCAATTCCTATGCAAATGGTCATATAAACAATTATTAAGAGGGAATTTCTTTTCATTAACTTCTTTCTTCTCTTTCTTATTTTTTTTCTTTTTTTGTTTTTCTTTTTTTTTCTCCTTCACTGTCTGACCACAGTTTAAATACCAACACATTGAAAAGTTCACTAACCTCTACAGTGATTTCTCAAAACAAGCCAAAAAGCCACAGGAGTGAAATTTTCTGAGCAGTAGGAAGGCTGACTAGCAGACATTATTAGCACTTTGAGTATTCAAATCTGGCCATGGAAACTTTTGTGAGTTACAAGATGCTGGAGCAGGAAGCACCACACGTTACTGATATATTTGTTATCAAGGGAACTACTTTCCACTGTGATTAATCATCAGCAACGGGGGAAAATAAATTTTCTTTTGAGAAGTAAAGCAAGATTTTTTTTTAATGGAAAGTGCTTTCAGAGCAACTGGTCTGGCTTTCTTTGTAGTTATAAAAGTCCACTCAGAGGTTGTTTAACATTTAACCTTGCTATTTTTACCTTAATATCAGCAGCTGGAATAGTTCTGTCTGTTTTGATAAAACAAGACTTTTTTCCATGTTGCCTATTTGCTTTTACAGCTGAAAGGAACTGTTCCAGCTGAAGTAGGTAACTATAAAACTGCAGTGGGCTAAGCCGCCTGGGAGAAGAATAGATTATTTGATTAAATGTTCCTGCAAGTAACTGCATAAGGAACTGTCCAATAACACACAATATTTGCTAATGAAAGATAAAAGGCTGTGAGGTATCTGCAGGTATGGGATCCCATGGGGATTTGCTTTTCCTTCTCCAAGGTCCTTGTTCTAGCCATGCTCAATAGTTCTGTTACCATTTAACTTGTCTCGGTTTTCACACGAATTACAACTTAGCTAATGATAGTTGTGGTGGGGAAAATTTTTTGAAGCTGGAGTTTGGCATCTCCAATGTTTCTCCAAAAGGACTTACTCTATTTTATGACTTTTTTTTTTCTTTTCATTTTTCTTTCTTCAAAAATATCCTTGCTCCAATAACAGAGTTCAAAACGCAGCCGACAATTTTTAGATGACAGCTTCATCTGCTTTTTCAGGCATGGCAGCTGCCCACAAAGTAGCTGAGTTTTTGCATTACTCTTCCTCACTCAGGCAGTGTTTCAAGCTGACATGCTGGGACAAGTGGCACAGATGATGTCCCTCCTGATGTTATTTCTGCTGGGTCCCCAGTTGCCTGAACCTACCTTAGGTAATGGGAAGAGGATGCAACCGAGCTCCTGCAGCAGTGTTTTGTACAAGGCTGGAAATCTGTGGGGCTTGTGCCCCTGAGTCATTTACATGCCTTTGGAAAAGGGCCACCCATGGAGGGAAGGTATGTTTCTACTGAGCACCTTTAATCAGGCAGGTGGTCAAACAATCACCACTTTCTCCCGACCCACTCCTGCAGACATTCCTATCTAATGCATCTCACACAGTTACAGGAGGCAATCTCATTCATATTTTAAGTAACACAACAGCTTTAAAGGAAAAATTTTCCCTCAGAACTGAGTTATAAAAGCAAAAGAAGCAATTCCTCAATGTTTCTCCTTTCTAGGAGATGCTCATTTTACAATTTTGACTTCCCCCTCATATCCAAGAGACTCACAGCAGGACATGACCATTAAAAAAGTCACATTTTTCACCTTCTTCCCCAGTCCAAAAGGGGGCCCTCCCCTCTTTTGAGGTAGAGACTAAAAAAAAAAAATCAGCTTCTATCCAGTGACTTGTGAAGTCCTTCAATGAGCCAGGAGAATTTGCAGAAGTGTCAAGAAATAAATCTGAACGAACATAGCCAAAGATGCAACACAACAATAAATAGTAATAGCCCTTAACATTTTTTAGCTGAAGATCATGACGTGCTCCCTTAACAAGATAAATACTGTTATGCCATTTTATAACTGGGACAGATGAAGAATAGCCTGAAGCCAGCCAGTTGGTTGCAGGGCTGGAAATGGATCCCAGGCCCTCCTCATCTCCACCCCGCGTTCCACACCTCCCACCACACACACAGCTCGCACGCAACAGCTCCCTGCAATTTGAGTTTGGGGGAAACACAACTTTGTCCTGGCTGAACTGTTTATCACAGGCTATGAAATGCCATGGATGAAGTTTCCCTTGTAGTAAACTCTGCTAATTGCCTTCAGCCAAAATCACATGCTCAGCTACAGATAGATGCAGAAAAACAGAGTTTACTCACTGCTAATTTAGGCATAGGTAGCTGACTCTTTTCTGTGTGGAAAACTCCAAGCAGATGAGTTTAAGGAGTTTTTATTTTCCCACTGTGCTTCTACTATAGGAAACTATTTTCTAGTAAACTGCCTTCTGTCTTAATTTGAAAGCACAAAAATCTACCTCTCGTACAGGCAGTTTGTTTAAGCAGTTATTAATTCCAGGAGTACCTGCATTTCCAATTTAGACTTGTCTCATTTCAGCTTCCTGCTACAGGTTTTGTTTTGCATCATTTATCCACCAAATTAAACAATTTTGTATTCCTTGGTACTTTCTCCCCGGAGAGCTTCTTCAAGTCACACCACCTTTCAATTTACTTTTTACAGCAATGAGTAGAGGAGGTCTCTCCTCTCTATCACCTTCAGGGGTTTCCTACAGCTATTTGCTGCATTCTCATACCTGAACAAACTCAGAAATGTAAACCCAAACTGCATATCCTGGCAGGAGTCTCAGCAATGCAAGGCATCAGTAAATGCAGATCCTCTCTTTCACTTCCATTTATATATCCAAAGAAGGTGGCAGCAACTGCTGCTACACCATCGTACTGGGGCTTTGCTTGAACATCGTAACCTCTGAATGTTTCCTGGAATCTAAAATCTCCCCAAGGCCACTCCGTTCTTTTGGCATGAAAATACATTTGCAAACATGTTTTAATTGGTGTAGGCCAGTGAGAGACTGAGCCAGGTCTAAATGATTTCTCTTCCTCATTATTTACTGGTGTAAATATAGAAATAATTCACTGTTATTACCTCATTATTATTTACCAACATAAGTTTATAAATAATTCAGTGATATTCATGTTATCATTATGCATAATACCATGAATTATAGGAATAAAAAAAAATCACAGTGGTTACCATTAAAAAGTCAACATTAATCAACTTTTGCCTCAAAGTTCTGTAAGAGGTAGTGCAGCCTGCTCTGTCCTCAGAATAGGAAATAAGTGTGGGACCTCAGATACCACAGTATGGTAACAGTTGGCAGATGGTTCTTCTAAAATGGTAACCACTGCAACTAGAAATGTAATTGGAAAACACATCATATAATGTTTGTCTAGTAAAAGGGAAAGCCACAGTTATTTAGCACTCACCTAAACTATCAATTGCAATACCTTCAAACAAATCAGGCCAGGGAGACTACTCAAAGCGCCACCAAATACTTCCAAAAACTTCTATAGAGCTGATTGAAACTCTTCTGTCAAAAGCTTCTGTTTGGATGGTAAATGGGTTTTGGAGATGGAACAGACCAAATTAAGTTCTTTTTTTTTTTTTTTTTTTTTTTTTTTTATGTTAGACTTTTAAATAAATAGCACTAGTTTAAAAGGCAGGGCTACACACAAAAAAAAAGACAGGAAGAGGGCCTGGTTTTCTTTATGCTAATTTGTAAACATTGATCATTTTGTGAATAATTGTCATGTCATGTCCCAAAGTTTAGGCTGCTGTCTTAGTACAAGAAATCTCAGACAGCAAAGGTAAAACATCACATTTCTTCATTGTCCAGCACTTGACTAAATTTGCTTGTCTCACTAGGCTGCTTTAAATTCAAGTCTAACACCTTACTTTATAGTAAAAACAGTGAAGAGTTTAAGCTGGTAGTACCACATGATAACTTAGATTAAAATGGGGATGGTAGTTAAAATTTCCATCAGAAAATTAGATAGACATGCTCAAACTGCAGATTTAAGTTCCTGTTAAGGGGACAGGAGTGAATAAAAAAAAAATCAACATCCCTAATTTCTTTATGGAAAAACAAAACTAACTAATCAAATATTGTCAATGGATAAAGGGGATAATTCCAAGAGTGAAGACAATTAGTAAATTAGGAAATAGTTGAAAAATCAGCTTCAAAAATGTAGAAATGTCTAAAATGTCTTTTTTTAACTAAACTCTAGCATAAGAAGAAAAACAAGGAAAAAACACTCATCTTCCATAAAACTAATTAATATTCTACAAGACAAAAAAAACCGAGGCAATATCCCTCTCCTCCACTATTCCTCTCCCACAGTTCATCCCTGCTTTCCTCACCATGGAGTGATGACCATGCCAACTCCTTTATAATTCTCAAATTTGACATAAAATTACTCTTGCTATGCCAGACCACCCCTGGTCTGAGAGGACCAACACCCAGAGAGTAAGGGTGATGAAGAACTCTTCCACTTCACAAAGACTTCCTAAACTGACAAGAGATAACAAAACATTTCATCAATATTCCCTACACATCCAGCCAAATGACATATTTTTCCTCTGAATCTGAAAGTGCTGCAGAAAAAGTCATTCAGTGATTTCATCACTTGAAAATTTTTGCATGGTGATGCAATGGACATTGGAAACAATAATGGTCACTTTCTTTGATGCACCTCCTCAGAGAAGAGGTGACAGTTCCAGGTGACATGTTGTTGTTTGTTAGATGCATCAACTCTGTTTCCACAGGAAAGCCTGACACTCAGCTATTTGGAGTGACAGCTTTCAGGTAGGAACAGCACAGCTTGGGGCTGGAATGACTGAATACCTTGAGGGCTTGATTCAAAACACAAGCAATGGCATTTATTTAGCTAGGTAGTGATAAAACCCTTTGCAAATGGCACAGATGTACATCAACTTGCCTCTGTTTCACATAATGTGACTCTCAACATTAATTGTTTTAAATACTGAACTCAGAGTCAGGAAAGAAAAAGACATCCCATTGAGCTGGCCACTCTGGGAGCTTCATGGTCTTTGTGGAGTTATCAAGACACCTTTCAATTTTGATTTGCATACAACTGAATATAAGGGAGTTGTCTGATACCTAAAAATGCTTAATTACCTTAATTACTTTGGGATTGTTTCTCACAGCCTGTACATAGAGCTTACTTGTTCCTCCCTAACTTAAAACTTGAAGAACAAGATACAGTGTGGCCTTTTCCTCTGGCTCTCACCAAGCCTTGATACCAGTCATTTATCCCACACCCCAGTAAACACATGGATTTTAGAAAAAAATATGAAATTTCATGCAAATATCCATCCTAAAGAAACCAACCACCAATTGAAGTTTGTCTGATGAAACTGGCTGTAAAAAGTCTTGATAACACTACAAGTGCAAGCAGTTTTTTTACTGTATTTCAGTCGTGTTGTATCAGTCTATTTAGAAAAACTAGAAGGAAAAAAATAAAATTAAAAAAGAAGCATCTTAAAATCACAAAACTGTTTTAGGGGTTTGGAAAAAATTCTGTCAATGCCTTTCTGCACTTATACAGATTCCTGGCCTTCACTATCTTCTCTTTCTCAGGTGTCTATACAACACAGTACCCTGATGCTCTCTAATTCACAAACGAGTAAGGTCTTGGGTTCTTCTGACTGGGCTCCAAAGCCCCGTGGGAAAGCCTGTCCATGAGATTTTCAGGCTTACGCTATGGACACTAGAAATTCAGAGAGTTGGGAGAAGCCCCAGAAATTAAACGACCAAATTTTTTTGAGGGTCACCTCTTTGCAAAAAGGAGACCAACCCAACATGCAGCTGTGTCATTAAGCCCAAGAGCCCATTCTTCCAAGCCTTGCCTCAAATTCAGTACATGTGGTAACTCATGAGTCATTAAAATGGAAAGGCTCCCTTCTGGCTTCAAGGGCAACTGGATCTGATTATACATGCTGCTGTACCTCGGCACAATGGGATGAGTGAAATACACACTGTCAGCCCCAGCTCTGAATTGGCTTTCCCATAGCACGAGCCTTACCTGAAACGCAGTACTTTATGTGTTAATAACATATTTGTTACAGCTATCCTATGCAGTGCTTAATTAAAGTGATATTTTGTTTCAGTTGAATGATCTCTGGCTGTTTTATTGTCATTTGACATTAAATTGCAATTTGCCATGCCACATACATTTCTGCACACATTGTCAATATGATTATAAAGGCAATGTTATTGACCAACGTGATACTTACTAAGTGTCTTGAGAAAATACTCAGATTTTTAAAGTTCTACACTTTCTCTCTTCTTTTATTTTTTGGTTGCTAAACCTGAATTACTTTGGTTTCTTTAAAGCTCTTTGCTGCTGAATAACTTCAAGTGCTAACAGAATTTAATATTCAGTTGTCATGCACTCCTCAGCTCTCACCACAGTGCACTGTGCTCAAACTCAGGTCGGCTTTTCCCATGCATTTATGGGGGGTGTGTGTGTGTATATATATTTGGTATACTTTTATATATATATATATAAAGGGAAATATGTATATCCATATATCTGTGTCACGGCTGAGGTCACCACAGGTACCCAGGACACCAGATGTGGCACTACCCCCTCCACACGCTCTCTGTCCCTTCCACAAGAGCCAGCAAGGGGAGAGCCTGGGATGGGGGCACCCAGCAGCCTCAGCCCCCTCTCTCCTCTCAGGTCTCGCTGAGTTTGGGCTCCCTCCTCCAGGCTATATGAATCACTTCTGCCATGAACTTGTGACCCTGGCTCTGTAACAGTGCTCTGCTCCACCAGGACCATACGGCAGATAATGCACAGCTACTTTGGTCTGTACGAGACCTGACGTTTGCAAAGCTGCACTGAATTAAGGCAAGGCAGTACAAACTGCAGCGGAGTTCAGCGTGAGCTGGGAATAAAATGCTTGGGTACTATTTCCTAAATTTGGAGGGGAAAAAGCTAAATCCATGCCCTCTCCTATTTCACTCTGATTGAAGACAAAAATAAAATAAAATAGGCTTACATTAAAATGTTGTCTGTTCTACTGCCATGTTATTTCTGCTGCACCAGCAGGCTGAAAAAACCGTGTACATATTTTTTTCTATATTTTTTCTATTTCCTGCCTTGATTTTGGATAACTGGAATTAAGTTAGTGTGTTTTCTTCAACAAGAGTTTCGGCATACTCCATTCGCTTTAGGTTAAGTTCAATTTCAGCTCCATATTCCAAGTTTACAGATCTTAAATACAGTATGGTATAAGAAGTATTCCTGTAACAGGCTGAAAAATTAGCCAGTTGAAAATTGCTAAGTTGGATGTAGCAGGTTACTGTTTTCCAATTGCAAATCCAACCGTGATGGCAAATAAGAACATCCCAATGATGTACAGGAAAACATAAGCGTGGTCTGGTTTATCAGTTACAGTAAGGTCATCATTAGTTACTCTTTTAATGGCTCATTTAATTAAATACAGAGCTATGGTCATGCAATTATGTCTATTAAGTGGAATAAATACTCAAGTTCAATTAGGGATGTATTTTTTACTGGAATGGGTTTAATAAAGTTGCTGTGTTGCCACAAATTACTAATAATGAATATACTTTTCTGACAATGACAAAATAAGTATTCTCACAGAAGTGCCTGGTATGTGTAATTCGATGAGTTCACTTGAATAGTTCGACTCTGGATCAAAAAAGCAAATTATACTCACTTGAATAGTTCGACTGCGGATCAAAAAAGTAAATTATATAAGTGGATACTGCAAGGCAGAAACATGTGGACACAGCTGTAGTGTCATGTGTCACAGCTTCGCTCTGTGCCAGCTGGCATCGGCACAAAGGCAGGCCAAGCCAAACAATTCCTGTTATTCATAACAGCAAATGTGCATTCAAAACACACAGTGCAGGCTTTATAAAATAACTTGGTATTCAAATGGATCCACACTGTGGAATTGTTTTTTAATCACACATTGCTCTGCGCCAGGCCGATATGCCAAATTGTCCTAGTAGTCCAGAAGTTCTTGTCTTTACCCAAAACAGTGCAAATGCAGGTCTTGGCCCGCATATCTATGGGATGTTTGTGCTCAAGGTTCGTAGCCTTCCTTGTGCACTCAGTAAATAGATGTGCACCCTCAGCGCATTAAATATTCAGGCTTTCAATTACCAAGGGTGCACAACATGCACATTTGTGCCTACATTATAATCAGAACTTCCCTAGCATAGAAAATCACACCATTAAGAAGTCTAGCTAGTGAGAAAGCAAGCAGTTAGGACAGTTTCACAAATTCCTTCTAGACTGCATTTATATTTAGAACTTAAATATGAAATGCAAGAGGTATTCACTGTACTCCTCTAAAAGGGGACCTCTTCCAAGTATGCAAATAGGCTCAGCATATCTAACCTCAATGGGGACTTCATGAAATATGCCCCTAGTGATGGAAAAAAACCCAAGAAAAATAGGAAGGGGGAGCTCAATGCACCTCTTTTCATTGCTATTGAGACAACTCTTACTTGAGAAAAAAATCTCCCCCGGTCATCAGCGTCTTTCTCCTTCCCAGTGATCCAAACATATTTTATTATTGCAGGATCCAACCTTATTCTAGTATATCTGAATCTTCATCATACCAAGAAAATGAATGCTGATCATGGAATGTTATGCAAGTCATGCAAAAAGTCATGCAAAAATGGGAATTTTCAATAAAATTAGGTTTAATTTCCCAGACGGTGTGTGTCAGCATTGCCACACTGAAGCCCTTATCAACCTGCTAACATACACCAGGTAACAACCTGTGAAGAAGCTGAGAGTTTAAATACAGCCAAACTGGAAATAATACCCTGTCTATTCCAGATTCCCCCTTCTTTAAGAAAAATAATAGAGCTCAGCCCTTCAGGGCAGGCCCCTTGGTTTCTTCTACAACACCCACCGAGCTCTTTATCCTAGCAGTGCCAGAAGAGAGGGGAGGGGGCCGGGAGCAGACATTGCTCTGGGAGGAAACGAGGGAAGCTGCATTCCAAGGAAAGGGAATATTTGGATCTCTGACCACAACGCTACACAGCTTTCCACTGATTACGGCTTGCTGCTGGCTGCAGGAGATTTGTGTGCGCTCACAGCCATCTCCCCAGGTCAGATTAGTTTAGCTAGAAAAGGAATAACAAACGTTCCATGTAAACAAAACCAATGGAAAAGGCTCAGCAGTAACGCCCCTTTTCTCGCTTTCCCCACCCGCTGGCTCCATGCTGTAGAGAACTGGGCATAACTTCTGCTGAGATGGGTTGAACGTGCTTCAGGGAGGTCTCCAGGACTATTCCACTCTCCACCTTCCCAGGAATCTGGCCCTTTATTTTTTTCAAAACCAGGCCTTTCTCACTCCAAGAACAAGAGACATCTTTTCCCAGGAAACATAAATAAAGGGCTGGACATTGAGGTGATGGGGATGGTTGACATGGCTTCTATTACCTTGTTTACAGTAGCCACTCTTTAACATCACTGCCTAAGATTTGCCAAGCACATTCCATTTTTCCCCCATTGGAAACAGAGGTGAAGGAAATTACACCAACACATTCATTTCTGTGCATCTTTTACAGTCTGTTCTTAAAAAGTAGCCTTTTTCCCATCTTAGGAGTGTAATTGGTATTCGGGTTAATAGATACCAGACATCTCCTATCAGGCAACATGGTTTAAATAGGCACATCATTAACATGGATTACTTAGGCCATGTCTCCTATTGAATTAGTGGTCTGCAGGCCAGCTCCAGGGAAGGGGTTGGGGGCCTGTATGCTGGGTATTGAAACATCTAAACTTTGGCCCTAACCTCAAAAGAAAGTGTGAAATGCCTTGGAAAAAATCCCAGCTCTTAGGCTATAACTGACATTAAAAGCAAAGCTCCTGCAGACATCCAGAGGACTATTCCACCTCAAACTACAACAGCAGCATGGCAAAACTAAGCAGGAGGTTTTAAAAGGACATTGGGACTCCAGTTTAACCCTTTTCCAGCTAATGTGGCTGTCAGCAGGGGGCAAGAGAGGTAGGCATCTGTCCCTTTGGAAGTTCCACTGTTTTAATTATGCAAATCTTTTACAGGGTGCTTTCAAAAAGTGGATCTGAAATGTCTGGTGAAAGATTAAACCAGACAGACAGAGTGGGTACATCTACCAGATGTCTAGAGATGTTCCCAAAGCCTTTAGTGGTGAGTGGCACAACCTCGTGTGGCTGAGCAGGCAAGGCTGGGTGACTGCTTCTTCTCCTTTTTGCAGGAGGAGGGAAATTACATGGTACCAGCAAGGAGAAGTGGACAGCATTAAAACAAAATAATCCTCCCTTTATCAGTGTTAAAAACTCCAGATATTAATAAAACAAGGAAAGGTATTCATTTGGTTTTTTTCTTTAAATATAGGAACTTTTGCATAATATTAGTCAGATTTACATTACGCTCAGTAATAAAGTTAACTGAGTTCCATGTAAAGCACCAGTGTTTGGGGTGTTTTTCAGTCCACATATAATTGCTCACAGATGTTACCTGCCCTACCCCAGTGATGCTGTTGAACCTTCTGGTTTATGCTTAAAGTCAGTGATGAGCAAGTTAAAAAGCAGAATATAAAGCAAGGAATATGTAGTTGTATTTCAGCTGATCTGTCAGATCCACAAAAACTGAGACTGATGTCGCATGCAAGGAAACCTGAAGTAGACATTTCAAGCATATTACTACACATCAAGCCCTGGCTGAAACTCCTGCTGAGACTGTTTATGACAGCATAATCCTATCCAAAAAGTGCTAATATAAAATCCTACTTTTTTTATTTGGCCGTGATGTGGATAGCAATTCCAACTTAATGGGGGGGACACATAAAAAAGGCAATACAATCTTGAAAATGCCCTGTGTTTCCTTTTTTCCTCCATGTTCTACTGTAATAACTTTACTAAGCTGTGGGGAAAAAACATCTCTGGAATAAAGACATATTGTTACAGCCTCTGACCGGCAAAAAAAGGCTTGTGCAATGTACTTAATGTGATGTAAAGTGTTTGCAGGGATGGAGCCACAATCCTGAGATGGATCCATGCTGCTTACAAGACTTGTTTAGCATCACAGCTTGTGGATCAGGCTGTACCAAGCTCAAGTCTACTGCCCTGCCAAAACCATCTTGGGATCTCACTCATTTTATGGGCTGTGCAACACTGAGAATGGAGATAAAAGAACAGCAGAAATGCTCTTTCCTTCCCTCCATTGTTAAAGAGGAAAAGTGCACAGAAGAAAGGGGACATTTCTCCCCCTCTTTACCTAAATGAACAAGATGACAACTTGTGTGGAGGTTACTTGTCTCTGTTGGAAAAGTAGAGATTTAAACTCAGATCAGCACCAGTCGTGATATCAGCTTTGGACCTCCTTTATGAAGAGAGGATTTATTTGATTAAAGAAAATAGAAAACCAACCAATAAACCAACCTCGGATTTTTTGGGACCATTTCTTAGTGCTTGTTTTCTAAGTAGAGTCTATTTTTATAATATCACTTGCCAAAACAGGCTCATCTCCAAAGGTCTGAGTTACACAGTTAAGGTGGAGCAAGAACCTCAAGTGGCTGCAGAGGTATGAGGTAGCTGAATTTGACTGGCCTCATATCCCAAAAGGTGCTGCATGCAGTTTGGATTTAGATCTAGATTCTGTAGCCTTACATATTTAAGGTGCTAAGACAGGAAAGGCCTTCAGGAAGATAATTGCATTTAATTGCATTATATTCTCGAGCCTTTTGAAGTGTCTTGGTTCTTTTGGACAGGTTTCAGTGGAAGGTTGTGCAGCTAGCACAGAGCGTTTCTGAGTGCCACAGAAGATGGATCCAGCTGTGATGACCACAAAAGAAGGCAAAACAACAAAAGTACCGGTTATTGATAATTTCTTTCCTTTAGCTTTGAGATATTTGTCCTTCAGATTACTTGCCTGGCTTTGAAGAAGACCTCGGGTTGCAGCCATGAAGATTAGCAGCAGGAGTCATAGAGCAGGACAGGAACTTCAGCAGTCCCCGGCCCATAGGTGCTGCCCCACCAAGCATCCTCATAGCTCCAAAAACTAGCACCTTATTAACTTCAACACCCCATCATCTTTCTCCCTGTCTAGTTCCCATAATTCCAGGAAACAGTCATAAGAACATGACCAAAACATGATAAAATCCTCAATTAGTAAATTAACTTCATGCTTGCAGCCATAGTCTTGATAAATGAAACCATTTCTTCCATTAGTATTGCCCGTTTTGATTGAAAACCACAGGCCATCTACAAGTCTGTACTTGTTTACAGGCACACAAATTTGTCTATAGCTGTTTGCTAAGAAGTAACACAAGATAAATCTGGACTATATTCCAATAAAGCTTTATCTTGTTGCAGTTTGTAGTTGCAAAATTTTCTCTCCTATTGTCAAAAGTCTTGTAGGAGGATGTTGAGCTTTTTCTTAAGACTCACAAATGTATTTTAAAAAGACTAAAAAGAAAGAATTGGCCAGAAATTTCTGCAGCAGCTAATATTAATGGTGTCCAAGTCTATATGTGTTGATTTTAAAGAGGACAGATGCCCTGGCATTTTAGCAAAGATTTTGCCTGAAGCTGAGTCCCTAAAATCATTAGTCAACATCCAGCAGTAAGAAGATGATTTTGCTTTGCAAAGATGGGCTCATAAAAACACCTAATCGAGTTGAGTTTGAGGTGGCCAAGACATCAGTGAGAACCTCTGAGTGGGTAACAAAAGATTTCTGCACATTTGGTTTGCAGGCAGGATAACAAAAGCCCTCAAAGCCTCTTGCTGCCAGCTCTGCTGCAAAGCCAACCCAGCAGCTCCTACGTGTACAGCCACCATGGAGTCCCTCCACATTCTCTGGGTTTGCTCACTCCCCATCAGCGTGTGCAGGGAGGGAATCCCATCCCGCAGGCTCCTTCCCCGGGAGTAATCGAGGTCCAACAGCCAGTGAGGTCACCCCCAGTCTCGCCAAAGCCTGTATACCATTACAATGAAGTAATAATGTATTTATAACACACCTAACCACTGATGGCTTCTATTCCTGTTGAGGCTCTTTTTATTTTTTTCTTCCCCTGCATTTGCACAGATGTTTTTTGAGAGCTGGTCTCCAGAAAGAGCCTTGGAGAAAACAAGCTATGTCTGTTGATTCTGGCTGGCTTTTATAACGATAGTTGTTAGCACGCAGGATTTATGTTTCAAATATCATTTTAATTTCTTGGGCTGCATTTTTAACCGCAAAATGTTAATTCAATGGTGCACTATAAATGCTGCAGCTCCTTTATAAAAATGTAGGACAAGCTGTTTCTAAGGAAGAATTCTGAGAGTCTGATTCATAGAAATACGACTCACATACATTTTCCATGGAATTTGCTCTGAAATATGTGTGGAATACATTCTACAATAAATTATGTACTTTTGTGATTCATTAAATCCTCTCCCTGCTCACAAGTAGTAAGCTCTTCATTACACACAGAAAAAGTGCAATCAGCCCAAACCAGCAACATTCTTATCATATTTGGTGGATGCTTTGTTTTTGATCTTAAAAAGAAATCTGTAAAGGTATTTAGAGAAAGCACATAAATTAAGCCGGCATCCAGTTTTAATTTACACTAAAGCAAATTAAGGATATCTACACCCATAATTATTTCCATGTTCAATGGAAGGAGTTAAGGCTCAGAACGACTCTCTTAAAAATCACAGGGATTATTAAGAATGGGTGACTACTGAAAAAGACATTTCTAGGAATAATTCCTCTCACGTTATTTTTCTTTTTATCACTTTGTCCCGGCAATGGTAACACTCCTTTTGTGCTTCCTGCCAGTGTGCAGGTACCTGTGATGTGGTTTCACTGGCATGCACCTTCCTGAACAGAGAGATTGGAGGTGTCACCTGTGACATTACTCATATGCCATTTCAGCTCACACAGTGCATATCGAAAGCACTCGCTGGACAGCCAAATAGGGGGCAGGAAAAAAAATAATGTGTAGCTTATGTGGCTGATGACATTTAAACAATTTCAGCCAACTAGCTTGGCTAGCAAACACTCATATATTGACCTGCTCACAATCACTTCCATGGGATAAATTACCTACTTTGCCCTTCCTAGGATTCCAGATATGTTGCAAACAGATATTTCTGCCCTCAGACTTCAGCTTTCCCTTATTCTTCCCCACTTTGCCAATAAAACCATTTTTCCTGAACGCCAATATCACCAAAGCTTAGTTAAACCATCTTATCTCTTGCTGGGAGTTACATCTCTGAAATATTCCTGTTCTGCCTTCCTACACCCTGCTGCCATTTGTCTCCAAGAATGTCACAGGGAGCAGCCCTCAGTGGAGGCCCCTGGTAGTGCTGCCCATGGGCACTGTCTAGGGGAAACTCAGGATCCGGACCTGGGACTCCACCGTGTGCTTTGGGTACTGTCTGCAAGACAAAAGGGAAGGAGGGAGGAATGGACAGTGTGGCTTCTATTTTGAAGGCAGGAGCCAGACTGGAAGTACCCCCCAATCACAAACTGTAAAAAAAGCCAAGATGCATTCTCTCTGCACAAAGGAAAATAAGAAATATAATTTCACCATTCTTTTTAAATGTCATGTCCCAGCATATCAAACTCATTTCATCTTCAGATCATCCCAACATGCTCTGTTAGCTACCAGAAGACGCGAGCCAGTGTTACCACCACAACAAACTCCCAGTACAACCATATAATTTCAATTCTTCACACATTTTCTTCCCGTGCACACAATGCCTTTGGTAGCTCAGTAAAAGTCTCCTCTCTCCAGTCCACTGCCACGGGCTACCAGGCTGAAACAAAGCTCAGTTTCAAAGCTGAAGCATAATGACCAAGCGGGAGGGAAAGAATAAAAGAAATAATCGGCGGTAGCTGTGCCTGCGTCTCCAGAGGTCCTCCTGGCTGAGGACCCGACCCAGGGTGGGCCATCAGCTCTGCTGCCCGCCTTCCCCATCCTTCTTGGCTGCATGGTATTGAAATGCCACCTCTTGAAGAGCCGCACGGCGAAGCAAGGCAGGCTGCCAACCAAAAAACGTCAACATGTGAAAACCTCAAGGCCCCTGCAGCGGAGTTTTCTTTTGTCCCATTTTTTTCCTCTGCTAATACAGGTTGGGAAACAGGCAGGCTGAATGAAAGATATTCAGGGCAGGAATCATCTTTTGTTGTTTTTCCAGGCTGTACCCAGTGTATTGGGGTCACAATGCCCATGATTCGAACGTTTGCGGCAAAATAAGCAGGAGTCATAAAAATAGCAAACAGCACCAGATATGAGATCTGACAGGGCAAGGAGGGTTAGCAGTATCCTTGACAAATAATCTCTGCCAGACAAAAAAGAAGGAGGCCCTGGATGGCATGGAGAAATAATGTCTAGATGAAGAAGGGGTTCAGTAGTCAGACTGTAAAAGTACTTATAAATAGTGCTCTAACAGAATGAAAAGTGCACAAGTAGAAAGAGGGCAGCAAGAGGAAGAGAGAAGGAACATTTTTCCTCCTCTTATTTTTCCCTTCTGGAGTGAATTTCAATCCAAGAGATCTTTCAGCCAGTTCCCCTTTCCCTTGTGAGTCTGGGCCTGACTTTTCACTCTCCACACCTTGCCTAGTCATTTGCAATCATATGAAGCCAAGCCAGAGATAAATAAAAATGCTCTCAAATTTGGCAGCATTTTACACCTCTGTGGCTAATGCAAAACAGAGCTGCAAAGTTGGCCTTTTTTTTTTTCTTGTGAGAAAAACACACATATCTCACCAGTGTAACCATCTGTTATGTATCTCACTTGGAAAAAAAAAAGATGGCTAATAAGGAATGTCACTACTCTGAAAGGGGGAAAAATGGTCTCAAAGAAGATCTGGTTGAAGAAAAGAGTCTCCAGACAGTGTGGCAGAGGTGTCTGTAGGATCTCTTCTCCTCTCCCACTCTCCTGGAGCGGCTTTCACTGTCCTAAAACAATACTTAAATTCAGGTTGACCAGACAGTAAAAAACAGGGTTTTGTCATTTGTGTAGCGCCTACTGACACCAGGCAGGGGCTGTATGAGAAGACATAGCCTCCAACTCCACCATATAAACAGAGCTGGTGTCTTAAAAATTAAAAGAATAGGGAAAAAAGAACTCTTTATAAAAGAACCTGAAAATATTATGGGCCATGAACCTTCATTTCTGATTTCATCTTGGAGCAGTGGGTCCAAACAAGCCTACTCTTCTTCTCTTTTTACTGTCTCCTTACCCACCCATCATTCCACCCCTCTCAGAATTCTGCACAATAAAATGAATTATAAAAATTAAATGTAACAAAGCTAATTTTTTTTTTTTGCATCACTAAATTGAAAAGACTGGTTTAAGTTTCTACATTTCCTGAGTACTTACAGGCACCTGCAGAAGAGCATAAGGACTGGCAGAACATGGAACACACTGTCCTGAAGTAAGTGCATCACAACAAAACATACTTTGATATTGCAGCTATCACAAGTAATTATCACAAAGTGCCTTACAAGGATAAGTAAGTAGAATTTTTGAGGGCAAAGTTTTAAGAGAATGAGAGACTCATCAGTATAGTCCTGAAAAATGAAAGTTTGGAGGAGAAAAAAAAAGGAAAAATTCTCTATCAACCTGACCTACATTTAAGTGATTGTTTCTTGCAAAACCAAATACATATAAATTTATTTAGCTTGAAAATGCCATTAGACTTGATATAACCATTTTGCTGCAAACACTTGTAAGAAAAATCAAACAACCTAGAGGGTTGGATTTTTCACACCACTGCTGCTGGTTTATTCCATAGTTCAATGAATTTTGAGTGATGCTGCTTAACCTTTTTATAATCCAAGGTCCAAGTAACATTTCACATGAAACCAAATAAAGACAGATTTTCTTCCCCATTATTTTTTTTTTAATTTGCTACTTTGCAGATTTTCAAAAATGGATTTAAAAGGGCAATTACAAGTTTCATGGAGCACAGCATGTTCCCTAAATTCTCCAACCCCCAGATGGGACATCTCCCCAGAAGGGATCAATATTGGCTTCTCTCTGTAAATGAAACAGCCTGGGGATTTAAGCTGTTCACCCAGGACCAAACCACACATTCAAACTCCGCCATGACTCTGCTAGAACAGAGTTTTGATCCCAGTGTCTCCCACATCCTTGCAAAAATATCTCAACCCATCAAGTTTTAGGCAGGCTTGCCATAAATTTCTGTTGCAAAAATGGGTTGTCCCATTTTTACCCACAATTAAACATTCGTGGAGTAAGGAAGAGACGTGTTTATGGAGGAGGTCATTCATGTGTATTCAGCTCCCTTCAACAAGTCTGAGACAAGTGCTGTAAGCTGCAGTCAGACTTTCATTTTCCCTTTTTATTAAAATATCTAGTCTAAATTTTGTTTCATTTCTGGCAAGTTTGGAATGAAATTTATAAGTCTTTTCAGAGAAACAGAAATGTAACTAATTAGCCTTTAATGTTTGAAAGCAGTTCAGTTAAGTCTGTTTGGTAATACAGAAAAGCAACTGGACCAACCCAAGTTATTCTTACTGGCCCAGGCCAAACTGGGCCAGTATGCTAAGAAAAAAAAAAGGTGGAAAAGGTAAATTTTGGGTGAATACAAGATAGAGACGCAAAAATATGTGGCGAGCTCTGCAACAAGACAGATTGAATTGGATAGAGAAACCAGGGACAGCAGGGAACTTCCAGCAAAACCACTCAGATTGAGAGAAACTGATGAACCAGTCAACGTTTCCAAAGGGAAACGTTTCCTTTGGTTTAGTACAGAAAGTCGGGAGCAAAACTGAGATTTTTCTCCTATTCTGTACCTTGCTCCATAAAGCAGAAAAGGCTCCCAGAGGTTTATGAGAAGGGGAAAGACTTTCCCAAGATGTGGATTGGGAAATGTGACAGGGTCCAGGTGTGGGAGCACCTGCGCCATCTCTGAAGAGGCTGCGTTTAATGAGCCCCCTCTGCGAGTCACAGGGAACTCCTCGGGCTCTTCCCCAGCAATGCATGTTCATGTCACCCTCTGGCTGCCAGCCACCACGGAGGTGTCTGTGGTGACAGGAGAAGCCAGGGTTCCATAGTGCTCAGAGGAATGGGGCCACGGCCCCATCAGCTCACCCATTAAGCCACCCCTGGGCAGAAGTGACAGGGGCTGAGTCTGACATAAAAATTCCATTTGCTGGATGAACTGGTAAATGTACCATCATCATCATGTCCATGGGACACTTCAGGAGAGCTGCTTTTCCATCTCCTAGGTTCTGCCTAAAGTCTGGAAATTCATTTAGATACACACACAGACCATATATCCATGGGGAAACTGTGAAGGGTGGAAGATCCAATTTTAGGCTAGTAACATAGCAAGCACAGAGGAATACCACAGTACCACAGCATAAAGGGCCAGAGATCCTTTCTAGGTACACAAACCTCATAAAATCCACCACACAACTAAAAAAGGTGGAAGCTTTGTTTAAAAATCCAGGTGAGGAAGTCGCAGATTCCTCTATAGTATGAGAACAAGTTTGAGTCAGGAATGTTCAATGCACTGGGCAGTCAAATTACAGATTGCTATGGAATACTGAGCCAAAGCCTATTGCCAAATAGATCAAAAAAACAAAAAAGGAAAATAGAAGTGCATAAGGAGAAAAAGGAAAGGAAGGAAAGGAAGCAGCTATTCTGCAGGATGTAATGAGAAATCATTTCGGTTTCACCAAGTGTTTTAATCTCCTGACACAAACAGGGAATTGAGTAGTTCTGTGCTGATCTTGTGGTTGTATGAAATGTCCAACATCCCTAAAAGGAGAATTTTCTCATGTGATGCTGAGCTGGGCTTCAGTGAACATGAATTCAGTGGGAAAAGGATGTTGTACTGTCAAAGGATTTCACAGTCTAGACCTTACAGGGCAATTAACCGAGCAGCTCAGTTTCAAGTGCTTCCTAGTTCTGTAATTCTTTTCTCTACTTGATTTCTTCCCAAAGTACTGAAGACTCAAGAGCAACCAAATAAATGTAGATGAGTAAAAAGGTACTTCCCATGGAATGGTTAGATCAGGATTGCATATCATCCCTTGTATTACCTAGAGGGGTAAAGACTGGTGCACTGTGTATAAAAGGTGAGTATCAGTTTCTTATGCAACATGAAGCATCTCACACTACAAGACCAAAATGCAAATATGAGAGGATGCTCCATGTTATATGGCTCTATTGCTCCTTTTCTAAGTTTACAGTCCATTGCCATCACTACAGAAAAACACGAGGCATCACTTCAGAAAGTTCTTTAGCAAAAGCACAGATTGTACACCCTATGAATTGTACGGAATTAAATTTTAACTATTTGGCTTAATTAATTTATGCAACTGCCCCTGATGCATATACGCGCAGAAGTGACTGCAAGCAATTGAGACACACAATGAGCCCAACAGTGACACAAAATACCCTTACAGCCAGGGCAGCAGGTTTTAATAAACACAAAATGTAAAAAATGTCTGCTTTTATCAGAAAACAATTACCACCTTCAAAGAAAGTCATAAAAAGAAAAAAATCACAGCAATAATTAATCTACAGTGAATATCTTTTCAAAGTGATATCCACAGAACAAATCCCATTTACACCAGGCGGACATAGTCCTAGGCTGTGTCAGGAGAAATTTAGGTTGGATATTGTGAGGAACTTCACAGAAAGGGTGGTTTGACACTGGGATGGGCTGCCCAGAGAGGTGGTGGGGTCTCCATGCCCGGGGGTATTTAAGGGAAGACTGGGCATGGCACTCAGTGCCATGGTCTGACTGACACCATGTTTTGTCATAGGTTGGACTCGATGACCTCAGAGGTCTTTCTCAACCTCATGGATTCTGTGATTCTGTGATTCTGTGATTATTATTACTGGTTTCCAGATATCTTTGCCTGCTGCTACCTGTTCTATGCCAATAATTGCCAAAAAATGCAGGAGAATTGCAAAATTCACAAAAAAGGTTCATCAGACTTGTCTTTACCTTTCTGTTGGTTGGCTTTGGGATTTTTGAGAGGGGCTGTGACTAAGCACAGAAGATGGTCACTCCTGCGGTATTTCTTCATCATAGAATCATAAATTTTAAAACGCCACTAAAGACACACTATTGGTTTTATTTTGTTTTCAAACAATCCAATCTCGTTTTCAGGTGTGGAAATACATCCTCTGTACAACCTCAGTCTGGGGGAAAGCTCCTGAAGCAAACAGCCTGGTATTTCTGCAGTCTGAATAACTAACACTGTGGATCCAGGAACTGTCACACTGCACAAGAGCAGAGCTGGGTGATAGTAGCTACAACACGGACTGAGAGATGTCAGACATTTGACTACTCGGGATTAATCTAAAGCCCACTGACAAACCACAGACATTAGTTATTGTGTATGTGTGGGGGAAATCAGTTAAAGCTATACTTACATCTCTGCCTCACTTCATGCTTCTCATTGAGAGCATGGTCTGAATTCCACAGAGATTCCTCACTAATGGGTGATCAGCAAGATCAGAGAGTCCAATTTATTGTGGAGTCCAACTCCATCTTGAACCATAGCAGGTGCCTAGACACGGCTCCTTTTCCACTGTACATGGAAAATCATCATTATGCTGCTTCTAAGACATCCAATGAAAGCACAATGTTCCCAAGCTAGGGAACAGTAGAGTCTGCTTGCAGATATTACTAAGATTCCTTAACTTTCACAGGATATGTTTTCATGATGGCGTACCGTTAGTGAGTCCATTCAGATTTAGATATTTTTAGATATTACTTCTTACCACATTAGTAATAGCATCAGCAGTACCCTATAAAAGGAATCTGAGGCACAAGATTGCAGAGGACTGGCTACAATAGTAAATATTTAAAGTGTTGATTCTTCACCTGGAAGACATCTACAGGGTTTCCTGAAAATGTACCAATTTCCTAGCATAGGATCAACCCCCTGGGTTTCAAAGCAAGGTTTTTTTGAAGACTGATATCAAGCTAGAAAAATACTATCTGAAATAATTATATTAGCTTTGTGTTAGCTTTTAGTGTTTAGTCGTATTACATAGAGCTCCCTAACAGTATTTTGCAGCTTAGAGCAACCCAACAGTATTTAAACACTGACCTTATTTGGGGTGAAAGAGATAACAGTCTGTAGTTCAACACTTGCTGAATGCATTTTCTGTATCTATAGGTTTTGCTTAATTACTATTACTTCTACTTCAAGCAGTCATAAGTAACATTTATTAATTAATGGGGTATTTGCTGAAGTTCGTTTCCTTTCTTCTTTCCTTTTACTGAAAAAAGGCACAGGGGGACAAGCACAGAAGAGCTGAAGACATGCGTATTCCATTTGAAATCCGTGATTAAAAAGCTTAAAAATTCAAATCAACGTAAAAAACTGTTTTATTTTAATACTGTGGAAGGTTTCAGTGAACTCCATTATTTTCACTCACTATTTGCTTGAATAATTTAGGCAAGAAAGCTAAATTATACATAAAGTGTACAGTTAGAAGAAAAAGTTCATGCACAGCCTCGGGCTATAGCCATCCCCTAATGATGTCTGTAGTCAGTGGAAAAGAACTCGTTAGACTGAGAGTAATTTCTCAGGGTTTAAATTTTTTTCTTAAAGCAATAATGTTCTTATAAAAATCTGACAAACACACTCAACCAAAAACCACAAAAGAGAGGCTGTTCCTAAAACCACAGCCTTATAACTTTTCATTTAATTTCATTGGAAATCTGGCTTTTCACATACTATTTATTCTTGTTGGCTGTCCTCAATGATCTGATTAAATGAGGGGAAAGCACGTCTTGATATCATCCAGCTCCTACTTTTTTTAATCAGAGACCTAAAGTTTGCATGAGTTAAAATAAATGCTATACAGCTCTCTGAGCAAAACTGAAATCTGCTGTGAAAAAAGGTTGCTTTTACACTCAGTACACAGTCATTTTTGCTAGTGGTTGCAATTTGCCCCACTATTGTATTCAAGGAGCAACTCATACAATTAAACATTTACGGCTCAATTCACTAAAGCTTTACATGCCCTTTAAACTTGACTGGGGAAGTGTGCATGCCCAAGTGGACCAGGTTACCAATAAATTGCTTCACCTCTGATCTCACATCTCTTCTCTGCACTCCTCAAGATCAGATGCTGTACAGAGCAGAGCTCCCGTGAGCAGTGAGCTGGGTTTGAGCTAGGCATGAGCAGGAGTAAGAACAAGAAGTCATTGTATGGAAATTAGCTGATAGTAAGTTTGTTGATCAGGCTTATCTTTTGATCAAAGTAGCTCAATTAGATGAGAGAAGAGACAAGGAATTTTATTCAAATTACTCCTTAGAATCCTTTGTATAAAATGAATAACTTTCTATAATATTAATGGTTTTACATCACTTTATACTTGTATTATTCTGTCACATTAGTTTAACATTACTACCATGTACAGTGGTTTAGCATTAATGTGATCAGAGGACAAATTACACGTGCACTTCCATATTGTTATATTGAAATCAAGGCCTTCTATGACACTAATATGAAGCAAACTTCAATAAAATATAGACTGTCTAATATAAAGTCATTTTTATATCCTGTTGGAGCAAGAGCACTATTATTTCTTCTCAAAATCACTTGCAGCGTGGCACCCAAGCAAGGTGAGAGGAGTAGTGCTGTATCAAGATAGAAATCAGTGGAGCTCTCCCCCATCCAGGAAGGGATGCCACTCCACGGAGAGCCAGCTTCTGTGGGTGACACATGCTCCCCAAAGCCCACAATCAACAGCCCAGGGGGTGCAGCCCAGTGCCCTTGAAGCAGATTAAAAACAACTTCTCAAATTTCAGGGATAATGAAGGCCACTGAATAGTGACTGAGTTTCCAGGACTCTCCAGCAGCCTTTACCAAGTGAGAGCAGGCCTGGACCGCACACACGGGAAGGCTCTCCATGACCTGCCTCCCTCCTCTACAGCATATGGTGCAGCTCAGAAGCAGCAAGCTTTGGAATAACCTGGAAAGGAAGGAGTTTTGGTCGCTCTGAGGGACATCCCTTCCAGCAGATTGAGGACAGAACAGCCAGAGCACCCTGAATGCCAGAAGAACTAATGCAGCTGCCTCCCGCCCTACAGGAAGCATGGCTGGAGGACAAGGAGCCAAAGACAGTTTGGGGAAAGATCACAGTACAGAGTATTTGGCTAAGAGATGGGTGGAAAATAAGAACTAGCGCTTGCAGACACAGCTGGGACCAAGTTAGAAAGAACACAGGCTTTGTAGCCAGCTGTGAGATGACCCCAACCTCTGCTGCACAAGAGCTGGATGCAATGAAGAGCAGTGCCCAGCAAATCCACATGGACATTAAGCTATGTATCTCATGTTACAAGTACAAAACTTCACTGCTCAAAGCAATTTTCTGGGCTTATTGTACTTACCTTTTTGGAGGAGGAGGATATTACATAGAGAGCAGATGAGCTCATGAAAAACAAAAAACAAACAAACAAAAAAAAAACAATCAAAACCACAAGTAAAGCAGTACTGATGAATTAAAAGTCCTAAATAGGTGACTTCCACCAAGCATAGAGCTATGTCCTGCTTCTGGACCATCCAATGGCAAAGAGTTCTTGCCAAACACCCCTTTACAAAGAATAGTGTAAGTCCATGTTGGAAAAAGAGGAAATGCCCCAGAAGCACCCAGACAGAGCACGTACCTGACAAAGTGCCTCTGTGTGAGGACAGGCAGTGCTGAACCTCTGGACTCACCATCTGGCATACAAGCATCCTTCTCCCCACAGAAGGAGCTGAATTAGGTAAGTGTTGACTTCAGCTTCATCACATAGCTGAGAAAAGCACCAGTCATCCCTCCTCCAACCTCAGTCCCACAATGCTATCCTAACCCCAATTGCTCATTGCTGTATTTTTTTCCTATTTGGCAAAATAGAAGAGAAACCCTTATCATGTTAGTTGCTCTATGCATTTCCTATTCCATCATATCTTTAAAACGCCACAATGATCTTTCCACAGTTTCTCTGGCAGGAATTTTTACAGAACTATTAGCAATGGAGCTGAATCTCCAAGTCTTAAGTAAGAAAATAGTTTTAAACTGGGAAACCAGTAACTGAGAGGTAATGTCTCTACAGAAAGCTATAGGAAAATCTCACTTAAGAGAATATGTTTCTTAAAATGGCTTATTTTTAAATGATAGCAGCCCCCTCATCCCAAAATAGAGTTTATCCATGTCAAACTGGTTCACCATTGTTATTAAAAAGTCCTTCTTCTTGCTCTCCAAGATGCACTCATCAGTTCTACAAGCTAAATTATTACCTACCTTTTCATTGCATTCCCCCCACCCAAACCAAGAGTTTTCTTCCTGGCTCTTTTCCACACCATCATAATCAGGAGGTCCCAGAAGAGCATGTCTGCTCAGGAGCCCATATTTCAGTGACTGAAGCTTTTCAGGCAATGGCAGGGTAGGGAAACATTTCTCTTTTTAAGTACAAGGCCATGATTATAGTTGCTGGTTTGTTCATATAACCATTGACCATTCAAAATCCCACCTGCCACACCAGGGGAGCTCATGGCAAGACAAAAAGGTTTACAGGAAGGAATCCAACTTTAGATCCACCAAGGAATGCAGATAGAGACTGATCAAGCTTGGGTCCCTAACCATGCCCATCATGACCATTTGTTGTTACCCAGGAAAGCTCCCCTCCACCTTCTTCTTAACTGTCTCCAGAATAAAACACTTCATCCAGAAGCACAAACCCTTGCTTATCAAGTTGAATTTTTCACAGAATCATAGAAAGGCTTGAGTTGATAGTGATCTTAGAAATAATCTTGTTTCAACCCCTTTCCATGGGCAGGGACACCTTCCACTAGACCAGGTTGGTCCGAGCCTCATCCAGCCTGGCCTTGAACACTTCCAGGGATGAGGCATCCACTGCTTGTCTGGGCAATCATTGCCAGGGCTTTACCACCTTCACAGGGAAGAATTTCTTCCTATTATTATCTCACTCATTAAGCAGGAAATGTGATTGAGTTGAGCAGATCAAAATATTAACCACCTCAAGTAGGAAAATGCTTCTGAGATACATGGAAGTATTTCTGAAACCACCAAGAAGAAGCACTGTATCTTCTGCCTTCACATCCTTCACCCACTTCCAGCACTGACCAAAACAGTTTTTGCAAGTGTTCATCTGGGTGGGAGAATCGAGGGAAGGGTAAGAGCTTTTGATATTCTAGCTGTGAAGCAGCAGGGAACATGTGCCAGACTGAAACCTTGTGGATACTGTCTCCCTTTTCTCAGCTGAGACTGTAGTGGCACAATGAGCCCGGACTGACTGACCACAGCTTGTCAGGGCTAAATACAAAATTAGCCTCAAGATAGATTATGGGTTTTTTCATGCCAACAGTGTTTATTCCAAGTAGCACTTTAAGCACAGGCACTGGAAAGGAATTCAATTCAAAATGAAATTTGAATTTATTATGTTTTTAAACTCCCAAGGTTCCATTTTGGTATGTAAAACTGTGACCAGATTTTCTGAGTAAGGGGAGCTCTTGCTGTTCAGGATGCTTTTGAAATCTGACTGCTGCCATTTACAGAATATTCTGAGTTGGAAGGGACCCACAAGGATCATCAAGTCCACCTCTTAAGTGAATGTTCTATATGGGGATCAAACCCACAGCCATGGTGTTATTAGTACAATGCTCTAACCCTGAACGTATCTCATTGTTAAGAGCCTTTACAATTTTCTCCCTAATTATGGCTGCTGAAGAGTGGAAAAAAATTCTTCTGAAATTTTTAAAAACATGCTCCTAATTATATAAGTCATTAGATTGCTCTTCTGTTATAAAATTAACAGCCCATCTTGAAAGGAGGGGGGAAAAAAATGGTATTCATCTTTATTTAGACGCTGACGCAAATGAGAGGCAAACTGCTGAGCACGTTCAGGCTGGGGCTCAGTCAGTGAGCACCAGACCACAACGCCATCGATTATGCAGCCATCAGGGACAAACATGCTCAGCTGGCACAGCCACAGTGCTTTGAGAGCTGATTCCTGGGAAAGATCTCTCTCAGAAAACTTGACATCTTCTTTTGAACATTTTTCATGATGAACAACATGTTGCCTTTCCCTCTCAGCCCTTGGGAAGTTCATGATCTTCATCCTGTTACGTTTTGAGGCTGAATGGGTTTAGCTCCACCAAACATTGTTTGGGCACGAGGGGACAGAGTGGGGAAGAATGGAATGACAGGCTGGGGAGTCTCTTGGAACCCCTTCTGAGGACTGCACTGGGATCTGACAGGTTTAACAGGGGCTCTGTGCTCCCCCTGCATGTTGTCCTAGCAGGTGATTGAGTCTCCTATAATCCCCAAGCTAACAAGGCTGGGCTTTCCTAAGCTATTCAAAGTAAATCAGGTTTGCCAGTCCTTTAGTCATTTTTGTGGGTTCCCCGATGCTCACTCCTCTGTCCTGGTGAAGCACATACACCAGAACTGCTGAAACTCTGACAATTACTCATCCCCAACCAAGGATCTGTAGCATTTATTTGCTTACTCAGACACCCTTTCCGTCAGCCTTTAGGACTTTCAGACCTTCACTCGCCAAGACCTCCTGACTTCACAAGTACATCCATTCAGCCACCAGCACAGGACAATCTCTGCAAGGCTGCTGCTGCAGGATGGATCCCACAAGCGGCCCTACAGGTCCTAGAACACTGCAGGCACCCACCTCAAATCTCAGCTTCTTACTTGATATGCATGTAGCTTTCTATATTTATTTTTTTTCTTAAATTTCAATTGTTCCTGCAGGAAGTTTGCTCCAGCCTCACACTTCAGATGGTTAGGCACTTTTTTCTCATCTCCAGCATAAAGGAATTCATGGCCAACATACAGCCATTTGTTCTCATTTATAGCCATTTGTCCCTGTTTTGTTGCAGTGTTGCAGCCCAGCATTTGCCTGCCACAAAGGACACAGAGGACACTGGGATTCTCACCATTGACTCTGGAATGGGTCACTGCAGCAGGAGTGGGGGAGGAGAGAACAGATAATCTTCATACAGAATACAGAAGTATGAAAATAATCATATTGAAGAAGCTACTTTATTCTGATTTGTTTATACATTATCCAAGCATTTTATTTTATTATGCATTTTAATAATGCAAGGGTTTAAGAGCTGAAAATGAGCATATTCTATGAGCTCAATATATTTCAGTTTGTACACCATCAATTGTTTTTCCTTGCGATTATGCAGTTTTACTTTATCATCCCTTTGATAACAATTTCTGCATAAAACCTGACTTTATATTTCATTTTTCCCGTCTGTTATCTTAGCAAAATACATCCAAAACACCCTTTGTATTGCTGTACTAATATAACAGATCAGGAGAAGCTGAGGCATAAGAAATCAAAACCATAATAATGTCTTTCGGTTTTGCATTTTAAATACTGCATTCATTGTTGCACTGAGGTTTGAGATCCCTTTTCAGACATTACTGAGATTACCTTTGGTAATGCCTATTTCATTGTACTTTGATATAAAATAATGTATGTCATAAATCATCTAAGTGACTGTCATTAGAGTGAAAAGCACCTACTTATGATATGTAACAATTTGCTTTTCTAATTTGAAGAGGATTGAGGTATTTTAATTATATAAGGTCTAAAGCCCTTGTGAATGAAATTACAATTCAATGTAAAATCACTTTCTGCACAGAGCTGTAAGTTAGGAAACGATAACAGCTATACTCATCAATTTGTACTTTTTGTCTGGACTAAATACAGGAACAAATACAAAAACTTTAAATGGGAAAAATGGGAAACACCATTTCAGTAACTAAAAGCCTGAGAAAGCCCTTCATATTTTTACCTTTAAAAAAAAATTCCTTATTGTACTAGGCAAAAATCATCTTTACAGACTATAAGCAGAAATTTTTTCACTATAAATAAAACACTGAAACTCTGAGATGTATGAATTTCATGGAAGCATGGCCAGAGTTGGGAAGAGAGGATTATTGAAAAATTATTGGTATCCTTCACATTTTCAAGACTGCTTCCATTTGGGAATGAAATGGGGGTTCAGAGCCTTTTCTGTGCAGAACAATTTAAAGTTTTGGAGCACTTCACTTTGAAGGTGATCCGGGCTCTGAACATGCACAATGCAGAGGGATTTAAAATTATGAGAGCTTTTCAAATTGTTTAAAACATTGATTTTTTTATAAAATTGATTTTTCAACGTTTTATTTCTTCAGTGGCTGGGTAATTACAGCAGGCCAGAAGCTGAAGTGCTTCTGTCTGAAACCCAGACTCGCTTTCAGCCTCTTTTCTTTCTCATTCTCTCTTTTCCTTCCCCCTCCCTTCTCTCTTAATAAGTTTTCTGGTTTCCCTCGCTGCTGGGACGGACACATCACACTTTGTCCTTGCTCATAAATCTCTCTCTGACCAAGCAACCAGGAAGTTATTAGGGGTGAGGAGAAGGTCAGGTTGAAAATGCAGTTTGATCAGACCAATTCTGCCAAAATAGCACTATACCCACCTCAAGAGTAACGCCAAACACAGCCGGCATGGGGCTTTTAACCAACGCTCCAGCCACAAGCACCCTCCCATGTGTCTCTCAGAGGAGGTCACAGGGACGCCAAAGGATTAAGGAGTAAAACCATTAAGCTGGGACTTAGTTACATGCACGGTTTTCCCCAAAACTCTTTTTTCTCTTGCTCAACATGAACAACAATGCAGAAAACCCCATGGACTCATTCAGAAGATTCAGGTGTGCAGCACTTAAAAATCTCCCCAAAGATTTTTGGTTCAATCAGACACAGGAATGATGCATATAAAGTTTGCATCCTTTCCTATATTGATGAATTATGATTTTGGAAGGGCTAGGAGGTTGTTGGTTTGGAATTTTTTGTTTGTCCTTAAACAGAAATACAAGTACTAACCCTGATGGCTAAATAGGTCTTCTTATACAGACCATAATTAGGATGCCATGGATCTATTGGGCAGAACAGCCATATATTAGCTATATCTTGGGTCATGTAAAGCTGCAAAGCTCAGCATGGACCACTGGAACCAGGACATTTCATTGTGTAAAGGTTCCTCTGTACAGATCACTTTAATTACGGCTGTTGGACTGCCAATGATGAGTAACTAATCAAGACATTTCTAAGGAATCTAGATATGTAATATATGCGATATATTATATATAATATATATAAGAAGTTTGCAATTTGCCTCAATGTTATCATTCTTGGAAAATAAGAGCCCAAAACATTTTACTGATCCTCCACAAAGTACCTAAGTGCATCTCAGCAAAGAAGCTTTAATTGTAAGGAATAATAATAAATTACTTCTTAGGGAACCATTTCATTAATATATTTTTAAATAAATACAAACACATGCACAAATTTAAGTTGATTATTAATTTATCCTAGTCCAGAAAATGCCCCATTTTTCTTTTTTAAAAATAAAACTATATTGCCAAGGTTTGAATCAGTGCTTTATGCATTTTTGTAAAAGGCCATATCAAAGTAAAATGAACATATTACTGAATTTTTGTCAGCTTGAAATAACACCTGCCACACACAAGGTCTTTAGCCTTTCATGCACATCATAACTTAAGTCTAAATTTAAAGGAACAGGGAAAGCAATAGAGCAAAGCTACCCAGATGTTGTACGGTCTGTGCAATTGTAAATTTAAAAGTACCAGCTTTCCATCCAGATTTTAATGCACCAGAAACAATATGAAAATTCCAAGCCACACTGGATTATTGAAATGTCTGGCCATTTTGAAATGAATTTTGGAACAGATGTACAGAGGTAGGCAATAAAGCTGTGATAATAAGGAACATTTCTACATCATCTCACAAAACTACTAATCTATAATGAGGACCAAAACTATTCATGAGAGAGGATGGTTTTCATTATTTTCTTTTTCGGCTTCAGTTTGAGTATTCTGATTCCTTTACTTACTTGCTAGATTTTGATATTTTTTTTAAAGCATTTGGTAGCTATTTGACTTTATCACTTCTAATCCACAACACAGGCAAATGTCTAAGTAACTTCATTTCTTCTTCTTTGCTGAAGGCAAACAGCCCAGAGGAAGAGAAATTTAACTAATTTATTGTCCTTTATCTTATTACAATTAACTTCAAAATCTGTGCTTTTCAATAGTGATTACTGACTTTAAACATCTCCTTTGAATACACAAATTCAAAAATCACAAGAGGCTCTGATTTTAAGACAGTACAGAATATCTACAGCACAGAGCTGATGACCAGGAAAGAAAAATCTGGGTACCCCAAAACCTAAGTCCCCCAAGCCCAGCTGTCCTGAATTTTTTCCTATTAACACAGAGTAACATTTAAAAGAAGGAAATTATGCTCTTGGGTGGATAAGTTAGTCTCTAGACATCATTTAGACAAGGTAGAATAAATACTTCATAAGACTAAGCAGAAAAGATTGAGAGAGCAGGCAAGCTTTAAGCTTCCAACTGTTTCCACAGGTCAGCTAAAAGCAAGGGTGACACCTTCTTTTAAGCTTTCAGGTGGTCTGCAGAAGGACTTATGTGCCTGAAACCTTGTCTAATACGACTAATAGATAGCCAACTAAATTACTTTGTCTACTAAAAGATATCATCACTTCCAACAAACCTTGTCATGCTGACATAAAGCAGATTAGTCAGGCAAGTTGGGTGCTGTGCCAGATTAAGCTGCATACCAAAGGTTTGAGTTTACACGTATTACTCACTGCATTTTTCAGCCTATCTGTTCAGTTCATCCTGTTCTGAAAAACATACACACACATACACACACATTAATCTGGGTCAGTCTTAATTTTAAGATTTCTACATTTAAGGTTTTTTTTTTTTTTTTTCTTGCAGGGATGGGAAATTTTCCTCTATATCTGAACATCCTCCAAGTTGTGCAAAGCCATCTCATTTTTCCACAGCACAAAGAAGGAGCAAAAGACTAAGGGAGGAGGGAAGAACATCTAGTTCCAAGAAAAGAGCAATGATATCTTTATTTAGGCGAGTTATCCCCTGGAGTTTGGCCAGCTCCCTGAAGCATTAACCTGAACGAAGGTGACTGACAGCACTGGCCTGACAGTCAACAGATACTCAGCTTTAAATCTCTGCCAAAACCTGGCAGTCGGGCAGCTAGGAGCAATACTGGGCTGACTGCAGGAAAGCCACTGACTTGTGAATTCCCATTTCCCACTCTTCTTTCCCTTTTTCTTGGAAGTTTTCTACACCCAAACCTGCTTAATGATTATGAAACAGGACAGGAACACAACCCAGGATAATTTTGCTTTGGTATGCACCTGCTCATTCACTCCAACCCCACCCAACAACTGCAGTGTTTTAGATGTTTTTCAGCTTTGTTTTAGCTTCAGGTGTATGCACAACACTCCCTGTGCCTTGCACAGGTCACCGGAGGATGAGAGAATGTCACAGAACGAGTTTGACGTTTTCTTAACCCGCAGAAAGGCCTTACTAAGCGCACTCTTTCACGCCCACATATGTCTGAGATAGCACATACTTCTCCCTGAACAAGCTCCTGTGATTAAAAGCATGGGGGGAGGGGAGAAAAAAAATTGCTGAGTAGGAATTTTCATCTGATCTCTGGAGTTTAAGTAATCTGGGCGAAGTGAGAGTGGGGAAATAGGAGAGCAGCAAAGAGGAGGGGTCCAAGAATGTCAGAAGCAGCGCTGATATCCCAGTCACACTGGCTGCAGCTCCAGCTTCCCACGATGGCACTTCTCTAACAGCACAGCTGGCCTTCGTGTCCCAAGCCGGGATCCGGAGCGATAACCATGGCAGGAGCCTCACCGGGGGCTGTGGTGGCAAGTGTGAGATACATCACAAAGGTGGCAGCAATGTGGCACTTCTTGTCGTGACACCTAATGGGCCAAGCCTGATGCAAGACCAATTCTTACCCATTTGGCCACATCTCCCTAGCTTTGGTGTGAAATCATCATTTTCCAGTTAAGTCACACCAGTGTTCCAGCTCCGTCTTCCAACAGAGCGAAGAAAGGTTTAATTTAGAAACAAAATAGTTAAAGGTCTAAGTGATGACGCTTGTTATGTATAAGAGAACAACTTGGAAATTTAAAAACAGCCTTGTAATTAGAGATTTGAGTGAGATATCACAAAGTTCAGGCTTAAACCCATGCTCTGCCTCAGTTTTTCTGTATTATTTTTGGACAGTCTCTTAGTTCTGTGTGATTCAGTTCCCCATCTGTACAGTAAATGCTTCTCTCCCTTTTTTGTATCTTGAATTACATGCATTTAACTGTACTGAAATCCAGATTTCATCTGGGACTTTGAAGAATTGAATAAAGGAAATTACTATGATTATTTAGACACAGAGGTGCACGCACACATAATGAACCATTCAAATGACTGCTCCAAGCTAAATCACTATTCCAAAATGCAGAAAATTATCTCCTCTTCCTAAATGCTGTCCCAAGCAGTAAACTGCCTGTCCACACTGAAGGCATAAAAGCCAAGAAAATGCTTGAGTATGTAAAGAAAACAGTATTTCCAAAGATGAAAAAATTTTGGGAAATTTACAAGTTTTTAAATGTTTTAATTGGATAAATTAAGGACTATAATTTGGCATTTGCCATATAACTGTGACCTCTCTCCCAGCTTTCTCTTTCAAAACACTGCAATGCATTTTCCAGATGTGTGCCGATGGAGAGGACTTCTATCTTCTGTGGTACTTCACATCACAGGGGAAAAAGCTGATTGGGGGGATCCTCCATCCTACCTGCCCACCCTTCCCTTGTAGTTTTATGGAAACAGCTGTAGAAGGGATGTGATAAGAAAACAAGAAGGTTGGCATATGGCTCTAGATGTGCTTAATACAGAAAAAAATACATGTCCATATGATTTTATTTTCTATATTTGAAAGCAAAAATTTTGCCAAATTCTAGTCCAGGATCCTCTTTGGAACATTACAGTGTGATTGGGAATAAAGCTTCATAGAAAACAGCCATGCATTAGAAAAGCAGGTATCCCTGGGTACACAACTGAGCTGCTCCCAGAAGGTCCTGATCCTGTCCTAGCTACTCACAGAGAGTCTAGAAACAATTAAACTAATTACCTGCAATTATTAAAATAGTAGCATACATATCCATTTGAGTAACTGCTGCCCCTGGATGCTACTCCAAGCACTGCACTGATTGTTCTCAAGTCCCCCGAACAAAAAAGGCCCTAAGTCATCCCACAGGACAGGGGTGACTATATTAATTATTTCACTGCTGATAAACTCGTTTCTCAACTGTTTCTACTGACCGCCAGTAACAGACACTACATGGCCCCACCAGGTAATCTGCCCTAACCCAATGCTGCCATTATTTCTGGGGAAACTTTCTGAGCATCTAATCTGGAGCTCACCTGCTGTGATTTTGGCCCCAAAATACTTGAAAAAGAGGTAACAACCTAAATTTTTGTACAAGTCTTTTATGTACTTAAAGATTATTTATGCCTAACTTCAGTGTCTTTTAGAAGACAGAAAAACTGTAGTTTTCCCCATTTCTCCTCCTAAGCCATTTTTCCCAGACCTATAAATATCATCAGTGTTTCTTCAAAATCTTTCCAACTTTGAAGAATAGTAGCAAACCTAGTCCACACCTTAACCAATGCCAAGTGACATAGCAGTATCTTGAGAGGTAAATGCCTGCTAAGTTCCGATTACAAGGTCTGCCTTTCTTTGCAATACCATGATGTGACTGGTTTTAGGGTTAAATTTGCATTCAGGTTGTGATCTAACTATAATTCACAAAAACTTCTAAAGTGTTGTCACCTGCACATTATGCATCCCATGCTCATGCAGTCAATGACTTGTGAGCTTAGTCCCCAGTTGAATTTTATCTCTTCTTTTATGCTGGTTTTCTTCACCAGTTCCTCAATTTCTATATGCCTTTCTAAATTCCTAATCCCATCTCCAAGTATATTTGCAGGCCTTTATAACTTCATGTTGTCTGCAAATTTAATAAGCATATTCTGCACTGCTCTGTGCAAGTCATTTATGAGAACACTGAACAGAGCTGGAAGCAGTACAGATAGCTGTGGAATATTATGCATCACATTCTTTCAACTGGATAGGGGAATGCTGATAACAATACTTGGGATACAATTAACTAACTCAGAGGAGTCTCATCTGGCTTAATTTCTGTTCTTTTCTCCATTCAAATACATGTATTCAAGCCACCCTTTTCAAGTCCATTTTCAGTGCAATCTCCGAAAAAACCCAAGCAAAAACAACAAACCAAATCCCAAAAAACTAATGGTTCAGGAAAATATCAAAAGGTACAATTCATCAGACCCTACACAAGCAGGCAAGGTCCATTCTGTCTAGATACTTCTTACTCCTCTGGTGTAGGTTTAGATCTAACATCCTCACTGATGCTGTATCAAATTTATTTATTTATTAAAATATCCTGATTTATTTATTAAAATATCCTGCATGTTAATTATCAAAGGTGTCACAGAATCTAGTTGTGTGCCCAGCACTTAAGCCTGGCAATTTAGGAACTCAAATACCTTACCTACACCTCATAGCTTCTCTTGAAATTAGAGACTTGATTGCTCAAGAAAAAGGTCAGATTTTGTACCCAAAATACAAGTCCCAGCTCCAGTACTATCTTTGGTAGTGAACTGCATGGACTGAATGGGTGGCAAGTTTAGATGAGATAACACGAGTTCTTTACTCCTTATCCCAATGGGCTCAAAACATGGGATGCTGCAGAAGTACTGTGTTCATCCCAGAATGTGATGGCATTAGTTACTAGGAGAGCTAAGCACTTCTGCCTCCCTAGGGACAGCCAAGGAAAGTAATCCAAATTAATTTTAAAGAATGATTAGTCAAATCAGCTAATTAGCTAATTATATCTCCGTAAGAAAATTCTTACTGAGACCTAGGGTGGACTAAATCCATTTTCAATGCCAAGCCAACTTCAGGCAGCTTTCATTTTGCACAAGGGTGTCTACACAGCTCATACACTGTGAATTCACACCTAATCTGAATGAATTTCCTGAGTGTCCCTCAGGGGGAAAACTAGCAGGGAAAGGAGAAAGCATGGATTTTGAGGGGAAAAAAAAATCAAACCAAAAACTACTTTTTAAAAAATTAATAGCTTGATGATTCAGACTTGGACTGAAATCTATTTCCTATGTGTTACCTAATCAGACAGTTTCATTTGAGCAAGCAAAGAGCCAAAAATAGAGTCGTGTAAAAGCGCTCTGAGCAGAATGGAGCTCCATCCCTGTTCCCAGGCTGCTCCGGCATCCCATGCCTTTGGGTGGCTGGGGATTGCTGATGAGGTCCACAGTGTTTCAGCAGGATGTGGTGCTAGTAGTAAAGTTTGCCTAAGATATGGGTTTGCATAAAAATCACGTACCAAAAAAGGAGCAAAAGGATGTAAACAAACTAGTTAAATGGCATTTTCTCAGCAGGGCAGAGAGAAAGTGATTGGTCTTGAATACGTTTGCCATGAGAAAGGCAGAGGACAGCTCATTTCTGATTCTTCCCAACCCCCAAAGTGTTTTGTGCAACTGGTAAAGCAGCACTTTCCACTGATCTTTTGGAAGTAGTTAAGAGGAAGATATTTTTGAATTTCTACCTAAAAAGAGACTCATAAAACCAGGCAAAGATGAGCCAGCCTTACCCACCAAGTTAGACAGCTGCTCTCTTGCAACCAAAAAAGGAGATTTTGATGGTTTTATGGCCTTCAGCACAATGCAAAAACTTATACCAAATTCTCTGGCATCTAGTTACACATCAAGGAAAAGATCATTTACAAGTGACACTGGAAAATTGCCATTGTATATAGGACACATAGAGAGTGGAAACTGCATTTCCCTCCAGATTGTTCACACCATTTTCTCAGACAAAACCCAGTTTTACAGGAGAGCACATAAGCAACCTCTGAATAGAACAAAAAAACTTTCTTCCATTCTTTTTGGATGATCACAGGTTCTAGCACCTTCTCTGGCCACAAGACCAGCCTTATGGCACAAGTTTTCCTATCAGCCTGCTGGTGTGGCCTGGCCTCATGGCACAAAACTCATGATTCTTCCCAGAATCAGGCTGGATCACCAGAGCACAGCTCATTCTTAAGGGAAGCAATAAAATGTGCTCTGGAGAAACTGCAAGGGCTTGAGATCTCTTTGACCCTTCTGTACCTTGCACAAGGACCATAGCTCCAACACAAGATGATGCAAGGCTCAGTGACAGACTCCTTTAGTGTCTCCTCAATCTTACACCACAAAACCAGATCGACACTTGCTCTGGGGTTAGGGCTCCACTCAGTGAGTTTCAGGAGAAGCAGACAGCTCTGGACACCTTGTTTGAACACATTGTGACTTCAGGCACATCTGAAGGGGCCCCAACTCAGCCCGAGCTGAACCTGCTGCTTAAACAGCCAGTAACACATCAGCAGCCCCAAAGACACTCATTAGCTCTATCACTAGATGTTATCAGAACAGAAACTGCAGTAATTGACTTTCAAAATAGCTAAAAATCAGTGGGCCAGATAGAGTATAAAGAGAGGCTTTGTCAACTAATCATCCCATCCTAACCAAAGAGGTCTTTCCTGCAAGGCTGCTCTAAGCCTTCCTGGTTCCTGAGCTGCAGCAAATTCTCAGGCCTAGAAATCACTTCCTGATCTTGCTAAGATTAAAGTCCATCTCAACATCCATAAAAATAGGTTGCAAGGTCTAGAGTACTTCTTGTGCTGTTTGCAAACCTTATTGGAGTTTGAGGACTTACAGGCCATTTTTGGCATTTTGCAGAATCAAGTACTGCTTGAAAATTAAAAGAGCATCTCAGCCAGATAGGAAAGCTGTTGAGTAGACAGGAATTGGTAAAACTGACTTCAATAAAGAAATCACTTCAGTGCCTTGAAACGCCTGAACCTGTAGAATTAGTAATTTGGGGATCTGACTTCATTGCCATGTATTAGCCCCCAAAGAGAAAATAGCCTGTCAAACCAAGAAAATATCATCTTTTATTCCACTAATTCCTTAGATAAATGCAGGTCTTCTGTCAGGGTTATTCTTTTCTCAGGCATTTAGGAATACTTTTTTTTCTTCTTCTTGGAAAGACAGTGGAGAAAAATGGGAAGGATTACATGCACATACATAAGGAGATAGTTAAGGAGAGGATGGAACTATTGGCTCTTTGCTCCATCATCTGGCTATTTACCTTTTGTACAAAATACTGAGACATTGGTAATTGCATCTTTATGACAAGGACAGGTTTCTGCTGTAGCATTTGTATATCAGCAAGGAGTGATTATCTCGTGACACAGTTTTATTACATAGTCCTCCCACTGACTCATTTTTCTTGGTGCTACTGAAGCACTTGAGTGGTTTTTTTTCCTTTTTTTCCTTGTGCCTAAGAACAGCAGAATGATTGTGTAAATAACTCCAGAATGAAGAGTCCTATTTATCCAAATGAGTCCTCTGGTGCCTTCTTGCACCTAGGCTGTGTTATTCTATTTAGCTTGATTAATAAAAACACAAACAAGTGAGAATTTTTTCCTTTGCCAGCAATTAAAGGATGCAGTTGCAAAATAAAACACACCTTCATGTGGAGACTCTTTCAGGCAAAATCTCCTCAGAAGCAAATGTATTTCCAGAGCTCATGGGTAAATTCCTTCACACTGAGGAGTTTCCCCAAACCTATCACCTTAGCATTCACAGCCAAAATGATAATGCACGGACACAGGCAAAGTTCTTGCTTTGCCTGAGGGTAAGTCCTAAACCACTGTCTATGTGAAGCTGAAGGAAACACATGGCTGTGCTTTCCTAGGATATGAGACCTCTGCCACAAAGAAGATGGTGCAATTCCCACCTGTTATAGCAAACAGCTTGGCAGTGAGCCCCTGGGGATGGGTATCACACAAGAAAGTTATATTCACTATCAGCATCAATGGTCAGACTGACTAAAGTCTGACATTGCCATCACCTAATTTGAGCTGTCAGAGACAGAAATGGGACAAAAGCAAGTCCCACAACAAATGTTTCCTGAAGGCCAGTCTGTCAGAAACCAGGAAAAAGCCACCTGGAAGGGTGATGGTGCTCAGCTAGGAATCCACCAACCCAAATAACAGGATATTGCCATAAAGCAAACCACCACAGTCCTTGTCATCTGTCCTCGCCACAATCCTGAGCTCATCTAAAGGTTCTTTTGACAAGGATGTTTAAGTCACTGAGCACTATCAGGTGTGGAGCCCTCGGTGACGAAACTCAGCGGCTCACGGAGGAACACTGCAGTGATGAAGGGCACCCTGAGCAGCACCATACTGCTCCTGCCTTGGGTCTCCTCCAGCACACCAACAATACTGCCCAGCTTTCAACCAGGCCTTCACTTCTGGGTGGGAGGGAAACCCTACAAAACACTGCAGTGGCAACAATGGCACTCACAGGCACGCACAAGTGTGGGAGAATCCTCCAGACAGGTTCCAGGAATGGAGGTAAAGCCCTTCCTCCAGCTAAGGCACAGGAAGGTGCTCTATTCATCAGTGACACTGATGGCTGTTAAAAGCATTAGAGATTTTTCCCAGCTGTCACCACCCCTGCTCCAGCGTTAAGCGTAGGTAGAAGCGCTAGTTCTGGAATTAAATGCAGCTGCTTGGTGTGATTCAGATCACCAACACGGGCTTCAGGTCCTTCCCAGGCTAACTCTGCTCTCCTCACAGCCCTTGCAGGCATTAAGCTCTAAGAATGACAAAGCTGGTGGCTCTGAAGGTGCTAATACATTCCCAAGAAAACAGGAGAGACCCAAATTCCTTTTACAACAGAGGCCCAACAACTTTACAAATTGAAGGGAAAGAAAAACCAAATAAAAACAAAAAGACCTAACAAATTTAAAGAACCAACCAAATAAAAACCCCCAAAATATATAGTTTTGACATCCATCCAGCTGGACAGATACAACATGAAACAACAGCACATGTGAATGTGACAAAACCCACCTGAAAATAGAGAAGGCTAAGGGAGGAATTGGTGACTGCACAAAGACACCACAGGCACAGCCTATCACTGCCCCCTGAACATGTCAGTTTTTCTTTCCTCAACAATGTTCATTTATCCAGGACTAAATATGAGATTTCTAAGCTGGATTTGTGAATTCCTGCAGAGGCTTTGATTTAGCTCCTGACAAGCTGCAGGGGAGGCATAACTGGAGTCAAGAGTTACACGCCATGCTTGCTTAATCTCCTCTGCAAAACGCTACAAATAGGAGATCCCCTTGAAAACACAAAGAAAAGAAAAACACATGAAAAAAGGAAAGAGCAACAGCAAAAGCACCTTCTTCTGTCGGGGGGAGACTTGCCTCTGTAAGAAGCAGGGCTGGTGGAAGATACTTTCTGCCACACAGCTAATTACCTTGGGTCTTCTTATCAAGCAAATGGACTGGGATGATATGCCAATAACAGGAGGAAGGATCTAATTGGGGGATACCAGGGGGTAACACAGATCATCTTGTTAAAGTAAATTTGTTAATCTAGTGTATATGAGAAAAGGGCAAATGGGAGGGAGAATTCATCCTTGTTAAACATTTACCAAATGTTGGGTTATTTGAGCCCTGGGGAGAAGTAAATGTATTCACTACTTAAAGGCTGCAGCATTTGGTCTTCTCAGTTGGAATTTATCCCTGATCTGAAAGGAACATTTTTTCCCACTTGGAAAGGTTAGCAGTCTTTGTCTGTGCGAGTGATTTAATATAATGGACCATGATTATTGTTGGATTATTATAATGGCATATTGGCACAGTTATAGTTAAAGTTTTGGCAGAGTTTGTCTCATAAACTGCTATTTTACAACTCGGCTGTAAAAGTTTACTTCGGTCTGAAACTTGAGATACAAGATCTCAGTCCAGGAGGAGTCTTTTTTACTTTTTTTAAAGTCAAATTAAAGGAAAAAAAATGCTTAAAATTCTCTTGGCTAATGTTTAAGTTATGCAAGTATTAAATACAAATTGAAATCTACTGGCTGAAGACACTTGACAGCATTTGCTGCTCCTGAATGCCTTTGAGTCAAATCAAAAATAGTTTCAAGCACTTTTATGTAGAAACATGGTTTTCTCACTCTCAGTATTTTGAAGAAAAATGTGGACTAGTAAAACAGCTGGGATGTTAAATAGAAAAATAGAGTGTGCCACAAGCACTTTTTTCAGCAGTGCTTGAATTAAAGGTATATATTTGTTATTAAGAATACAATTGATTTTTATTTTGCATATGTAAATATACAATCATTAGTTTTAAACCCAACGTTTGCAAAAGTTTTCAGAATGCATACGGAGGGAAAATTCAGCTTGTTTTAAGAGCCTGTGTGGTGTTTGTAGAGCAAGACTACAGGACAAGCTAAGTCCAGCACTGTATCATCTGCACAAAGCCTCCAAATTTCTCAGTTCTTAAAGGCACAGTAGCCAAGTGACCGCATCAGTGCTCATATCTGCTTCCCCAAAGATCTCTAAAGGAATTCAAATACCAGACTATGAAAGCACTGCTTACTGGTACTGAAACTCTACCATTTATATCCACCTGGTGCCAGAGACATTGCAGTTGGCAAACATACAATCAATACCAGAAAAAAAGTTTGCAGGAAATACGGGGCAGTAAGTAATTTCTGAACTGAAGCTGCAGAAAGTGTAAAGAATAGAATCATTCAAGATAAAGCTAAACACAATAAGCTGGGGGAGAGCCAACATAACTTTTTTAAGGAGAACATCACGGCTCAGATTTGAGGATGTGAAGAAGGAAAAAAGATACAGCCAACACAAGCCCTGGCCAGCTCCAGGTGCCTTCAGCCAGCAAACTTATGGTCTGAAGGAATGCCACCAGAAAGTTACTGTTTTGGCATGAATGCAAGTTTCCAAGCTCATAGCATGTAAGCTATTTCTGCCCAGTATTTTGAGGTTAATCTCTGTGTTTTCTTTGAAGCCTCTCTTTCCCTATTGGGACATTTATATGCAGGGGGTTGATGCAAACAGCCAGAATCATGAATCTTGGGGCACTTTTGAGGAGATGTGGGAGTATATCACTCCCTGCCATATGGCAGGTCTTGGAAAATGCTGGTGACTCACCAGTGAAGACTTACCCATCCAGTTTTCTACATAGCAAACAAAAACTGTTTCCCCCAAAAATTTCCTTACAGAGAAGTTTTATCACCTGATCCCTGCAGTTTGTGCTTTCGCTGTAGAGCACAAAAAATAACTAGAAGTTATTTTTCCCCGATTGAGTGTGACCCATGGAGACTCGTCTAAGAGATCTCAAGGTCAAAAAACTCAAAATTAAAGATAATCTGCTATCTCCTTAATCAGAGTTAACATTTTTCACAGGGTGAAAAGCATTAAAGGCAGTCTGTAGCTTTCATTATTGAGTCAAATTAATTTTTTACTTTTAAATCCCACTTGTAGCACAGTTTGTAACATTCCAAGTCATATTTATCTTTTGCATATTAAAATATGATGCCTTTCTATAAATAGCTACAGGTTTCTTGGCAGCAGTGGTGTGACAGAGGATTAATTAAACTGGAAAGCAGGGAGTGTGGGGACCAGATTTATATAATGAAAACAATATATCTGCTAACACCAGAGAAGTGCTGACACTGTAATAATGCTAATATTAATATTTGGAACAGAACATTGTAGAGAACATTAGTAAGGTGGTTAAATCTGGTGGGCTGAGAAAGGATCAGAAATTACCAGAAGAAAATAAGGCTGTTACTTTGCTACTAATATTACAAGTCTCACTCCCATTCAGAAAGATTCACTGATATCTTGTATTTTAATACCCAGAGCCTGCAAAGTCCACTGACCTCCCATGCAAGCTCCACAGCAGCTGTGAGAATATTTGGAAGTTTGATGGATTTTGTCCCTAGATAATACCACAGCAATCTGCAGTCAAATGGGGACTAGAGACACCAATAAGAAAAAAAGAATTAGAATCTATCCCCTCCTCCAGTCTACAAGTTAGTTAATACAATCAACTTGTTACATGGTTTTATGTTAACATAGCCTTATTTACTTCAAAAACAATGAGAGAATGAACATCCAAATACCACATCAAAACAACCCATTTGACCTTATGAACATTTTTCCAGGATTTCATAGAAAGTCACAAACAAATAATTACCTTTGAAGTTTATACAAAACAGAGAAGAAAAAACCAGAAAATACACAAAGAAACTATTAAAAAAATTCCTTCTAAATACAAGATGCCCCAGGGCATTTAAATATTCAAGAATATTAAAACACATTCAAACTTTACTTCACTACTCTTGGAAAACAAAAGGCACCACCTAGTAATTTCCACTTGATTCCTTCTGCATTCCAACTTCCACCTCATCCCAGGACATTACACATGATGAAAACAAGTATTAAAACTAAGTTATTTATTAAAACTATAGAAAAAAATTTCAGAGTAAAGATATATATATGCATGTCAGCGCTCCAAATAAATTAGGGTCATTTTCATCAGTAGATGACAATTTTTACATTTATTACAATATTTTCCCCATAACTATTCTGTCTGGTGACATTTTTGCACATATATTGAATATATGGGACAGTATATAATATATAGCTAGATATTTGACCATTGCTAAATGCTGCAGTATTTTGAATACATTTGCAGACTGTCAAATATTTTAGACTTTCAAGTGATGCATTTTAAAGCACAGTAAAATGAAGATAATTTACAGAGGAAGAGAAAGATTCTGCTCTTGGCTACTAATAAGAAAACTCAGCCTCCTGACAGGTCTGAGAGTACGAGACCACATCTTTACTATCTTTAAAGGCATAAGCTATGTCAGGAAATAAGAGAGGTGGGAAGATGCTTATAGGACAGGGCTGTCTACATAAATCTGTAGGAAGCTATTGAAAAAGTTAAACCAGGTGTCACCAGCTCAGAACCTGGCCAAATAAGTTAAATTCTAGTTCCTGAAGACAATGTGCTGACACAGGAAAGGGAACATGATCAAAGGCAGAGAGGTTTCAATTTGGGGGACAGACTTTCTCCTGGCACTTGTCATTTTTATTCAGCACATTTAGCCTGGAATGAGCACAGATGAAGTTTATAGTGAGAGAATAACAGAAGCCTCACCTACTTCAGCCCAGCTCTTGTCTCTGTTCTCCTCCCTAGCCAGCTCTCCCTCCTGCAAACCTTAATTCACAACCCTGCCCCTCCATGCTCCAGCCTCTTTTCCTGCCTCATCCTTCATCTTTCTGGCCACAGTCCAAGGCCTTGGCCCTTTGCCAGGCCCTCACCAGGGCTCATTGTCTCTTTGCTCCTACTCTTCCACCTTCCCAGTCCTTCACCTTTGTAACCAAACTCCAGGCTTCTGCTCTCAGGTTGCCTTCCCTGCCACTCCTCTCATCTACATTCAGAGCAGAAAGCCCTCAGGGCTGCTCTGGCAGAAATAAACCAACACAGAGGTGTAGGCTTCCTAGCACAAGGGCTTGCCATCCTCAAAGCCCTGAGGAAATGGGCAGCCCACAGAATGTGGACCCTCTTCCCCTTCCACTCTTCAGTGCTCCCACCTCTGGTACCAGGCTGGCTCTCCTGGGGCACAGACCATTAGGCACTGCTGAAATCCAACTCCTTGTTGCTGAATATGCATGAACCAAGATGGTCAAAAGCTTGACAGCTTTGCCAAATTCTTGTGGATTTTGACAAAAACTGTGAAAGGCATAGCCTTGAAACAAAAGTCAGTTCGTTGCCAGCTTTCATGTCTCTGTCTGCTCCGAAACATGGGTGTGCCATACAGTTTTAAAGAAAATACCACCAGAAGTGGGTGTTTCTCTCTCCTCCCCCCCCCCCTCCCCCCCCATGTACTACTGCAACACACTGATCCAGCCTTCTCCCTGTACTGCTCCACCCTACCAACCCAATTTTTTTGGGATTGCTTCAGCTGAAATGTTGTGGTTTAAAGTAGATAGCTGGACTGGAAAGCATGTCACTCAAACGATTAAACTTAGCAAAGACACACAAACCCAGGATCTCCTAAAGGTTCATTGCTGGTGAAATGCTCTTCCAGTTCCAGGTTCCCAAAATTTAGATCACACAGTGCACTCCACCTTCTTTCATAGCTAGATCCACAGGCCACTGCAAGGTGTCGTCCAGCAGCCTTGGGATGGATCACTTTCAGGGGGCTGCAGGTTTCTGCTGATTTGCCATGGTGTTTGGCTTTTTGTAGGAAAAAGACTTTTCATTAAAAATCAATTCCAGGAAAAAAAGGATGAACCAAAGCATAAAAGATTGGCATCTAGTATTTGTTAATGGCTTGTCTTAAAAATTTGTGAGGTGCTTTAAATTCAGGGTGGGTTCCAGACACTCTGAATAAAGAGAGGCAGTATTTCCTCTCTGCCATGACTGGGATATAAGTAACAACTGACAAGCTTAGGGAAGGAAACAGATGTAGAAACTTTTATAGGCAATTCCTCGGATTCACTAGGAAAGCGTTAAAAAAAAAAGAGCTCAACATAAACAGTCTTTTATGTGCATCTAAAACTGACTTGAGCAAAGAGCCAGGCCAGCCTCCGAGCTACTGGAGATACCATCCTGGTCCTCACTTTCTCCAAAGGAAAACTAACCAGGCAGCACCTGTCCAAGGGCTGTGCTGCATCCCAAAAGGCAGCATGCTTCCCATGTATTTATTATAAGCCTTGCAAGCTCCAGCTTCTGTCAGTTGTAGCCACTGGTGCATTTGACAAAACTTTATTCTTCTGCTTCTTGCAGCAGATGGGGAAGCCAGGAGCTGATGAGCCACCAACACCCTTTCCCCATCCTCAATACATGCAATGCAAGATGCAGTATTGCAGCAGACAATCACTCAGATCCTTCTGGCTCTCCTTTCACTGATGAATTTACCCAGTGAAGACCTAAGAAAGCCCCCAGTATGGCTCTCTACTTCTGAACTGAGACATCAAAATATTCAGGGCAAAGTTTCTTCTCAGCCAAAACCATAATATGCTGCATAGTTCAGGAGGAAAGAAACATCCATCATCAAGTAGCTCAGATGATGGAAAAACATGCAAACCATTTTCTTCAGAGTATATTGCAGAAAGCTCTGCCTGCATTTGTACCTCTCCTGGTATTGCACATGGCCAGGCTAGAAGCTTTACATCCATTAATGACAACACAAATAAGGCATGAAATCCACTGAAACACCTGGCTCCAGTTCTGGAGGTTCTGGGGAATGTCCCAAATTCCCCAGTAAGTGCCTTTACCAGTTTGGAAAAAAAACCCTTATGTTCCTAACAAACCTAGAGAAATTCTCTGATCCCCAGCCTCTGTACCAAGACAGAGGCTCAACTGGATGAGAACTCAGTGGGTGATGGGATTGTCTATTCCAGCATACCACCAAAATCCTTTCCCTTGAGGGCCCATGCAGTTTCAGGCTAGGCTGATCTGCCAGAACTTCCCTCTGTCAAAGCCTCTTCAAGGTGCACACACTAATTTAATCCCTTCTCTTGAGCAGTGGTTTCATTAAAAACACCCAAAATGAAGGTTTTTACTACAGGCTCAGCCTTGTCAGATACTAAACATCTCTTCCTTCCTTGATGACCATCAAGTGATACCCCTGAAGGCCAAAATCCCATCCCTACCTTGTGGCAAGGTGCACAGGAAGCCCAGAATGAACCAGCCCTACTTCACTTACAGCCACTTACAGGTCAGTCGGGTTTCATTTGCAGGAAAACTGTATCAAAGCAGAATTTCCCATCAATAGGGCACAACCCTATAGTCAAGAATCAATAGATCAGCTTCCCCTTCTTGTTAGGATACCAGCTCAGTGCCACTGAACGAAACGTTTCCTTTAAACTCATCGACTCCAGCTCCTCTGCTGACAAACATCTGCACACACACCAGTAAGAGGAATAGTAATTATTTCCCCAGAGAAAATCAATTTTGCTATAAATTTCAGAAGCAGCTTGATTTAACAAATTAAGCTAAGAGCTAAGGATGCTAAATGCAGTTAACTTCTTTGAAGTTAGTGAAATCAGAAATTACTTGCAACACTCCTCTAAACACTTCCACTTTTGAAAGGATGAGTACGGAGCTCTTGACAAAACTCCTGGCTTGGGTTTTCAGAGGGTCAAGAAACTAAAACTGACTCTAGAGAAACATCTTTCCAACTAATAAATCACAAGCGCATTTCTCTTCCTAACATTTCTTAGAATTTCCTGCATGAATTAATTGATAGAACTAGAATAGAAAATATCAACAGAAGCATCCCGTTCAGAGCATTTGAACTTTTATATTCATCATTCAAACTCTGGGAGTTTTCCACATATTAAATTACATTTTTCACTTCTTCCTATTACTTGGCATGGGGAGGTTCTTGCTGTTTTATAACTACCTCATGAAAGACAACAAACTGCCGAAAAAGGGCAAAAGGTACAGTTTTCCTTAAGGAAAACAGCAGGAGTGTCCTGCTGTCATACAGCCTGGACATTACAACTGTTCAAGGGTTTCTGTGCTGCTGAGGGCTTCTGCTCAAATGTCTTTCTTTTCCCTTTTTTTAGTGACATAGGGAGGAACATATAAAACTCTTGAAAGATTCTTTCCTCTGTGAATTGTTCCTTCTCCCTCTGCTGTGATAAATGCCATCTCAGAGATGGTGATACACATAAACTACGAGGATTTATAGCACATTTCCAACACTAATATTAAACACATCCTTTAAACTTCTTCTTTGGAAAGACTTCGATTTTTTTTTTCCTCCTTTAGTATCATTTAATAGCTGTTAAGTCACCTTCAAAGAATTTGCAAAACCTTTGAAGTACAACGCAAAAAATAGACTTCAACATCTTCCCAACAGTTGCAGGTAATATGCAGTAAGTTTTGAAGGCACACAGAAATGGAGCTGTCTAATGCCAAGTTACCACCTCCCATTCCACAGCCCTACTCCTGCCAACGTCAGTTTTGCAAACACACTTTTGTTCCATTCCCTTACACTGCAGAGGCATTGGAGATTAATGACACAGATTGCTAGTTTGGGGTTTTGGGTTTTTTTCCCTTTTTGGATAACTTACATATATTTTATTTTTAGAGAGGAAATTCTTCTCCAACTACTTTGCAGCAGAGCTTGGGTTTGTGACTTCTTGCTCTCCCTCCATGAAGACAAGGGATAACTTAGCTGCCTAATTTCTTACTTCAGATCTCATTTGGCCAGTAAGAGGGAGAATTACTGCCTACCTGTCTTACATTTTTCTGTTCTGTTACCACATGTCCATGGATTGCCAAGAATAAACCTTTAGGAAAGGCTTAGGAAATTTTTAGAACAAAGATTTCCAATTTTAACTCACTCCAAACTCCCTTAAAATGCATGTGGCCAAGGGATGCTATTGCCCAACCACATGAAAACAAAGATTTCTAGCATATGAAAAAAATAATTATCTGTACTTAAAAAGTTCAGAGTGCAGAAGTTCTGCATAATTAAAACATTTTCTGAATCTTGCTAGTGGCTCAAAGGTTAAGTACTTTTCTTTGCTAGCATAGACCACATCATTGAGAGGAAGCAAGTGAGTTTATTCTTTGAAAGGCCATGAAAAAAACCCAAAAGACCACCACAAGTTTATTTGTACTTGCAGATCCTTTCAGGTCTAAAGAGCCAGCAAGATAATAAATTGTTTTTGCCAAAACCAGGAAGTTTAGCAGAGATGCAAAAGGACGGTTAAACTTTGGCTAGGCAGCCCAAACCCCTGCATTCTACTTTGAGAGTATTTCCAAAATTAAAAAAAAAAAAAAGAAACAGAAGTGGCTCAAATCCATAGAAAGCTAAAGGAATAGCAAAGGCATCTGGCAGTGGTAATTTGTTGCCAGATTTGTGGTTGTCTTGTGTTGGCTTCCAGTCTGGTTTACCAGTTTGCACTAACTTCCATCAAGCGCAGCCGAAACCCACATTTATAAATCCTCAAATGCTGTCAAAGCTGGATAAGTCTCAAGTAGTCCTGTCTATTTTTTTTATCTGATCAAGATGAAAGGAATAAATAAATAAACACCATTCATAATACTCTGGTGTATAAAGGGAAATGACAGAATTTTCAGTCTCAGGACTAAGTCCCCACCGGGTTTTTCCATGTAGAACTCAACAGGGCAATGCAACACTCTCCACTCTGCCCCTTCATTGTCACCCCTACCCCATCATCAGGCCACCAGCAGGACCTTCTGGCAGGAGAAGTCATCTTTCAGCACAAAAGCAACTAAAAGAAAAGTGTGAAATGTGGTCTCTTTAAAAAATGTGTATGTTCCAAACAGATCTATCCATCGCACAACTAGAAATTAGCACAGACTCCAGCCCTTCAGAGGGATTTTGAATGGCTTATAGGACACAATCACCAGCTATAGCCTGTGAACACAGCCAGGCATACAGTAGGCTCCAGCACTGCCCTCTGTTTGTTGCTATAGCGGCACTTTCTGGCCCACTTCAGGTCTGGATGGATTGGCTCCCTCCTTCCCCTCCTTACCCAGGGCCAAGTGGAGTTCAGGGGCTGCCACAGGGCAGGGTTTGCTCCTAGGATGCCACTCAAGCGTTGCTGACTTCTCGTGGGAGGTAACGACTGCATGGATATGAGCTATACCATGATATTTGCTCATGGAATGGAGAACAAATACACAACACAAATCTAGCAAAGGATGCAAAGGGTCCTTCCCAGTTCAATACTCACATGAATGCATTCATGTGAGAAAGGGAATCTTAAATACATTAAGTTGTTTTTTGGGCTAGAACTTCCCATGATTAATCTGAGACCTTCCTCTCCCAAAATGCTGGGGGTTTTTTCCACCCTCTTTTTTTCCTTCTTTCTTCCCTCCCTCCCGACTCACAGGAATTGTGAAATGCAAATCCTCAAGGCACCTATCACAAAGCACCACTGAATCCTTTGGGCCAACCAAAAGATAAATATAATCAACAGCAAAGATATCATCTTCTGAAACACACAACTTTGAAATTCAATGATCATGGACTAATCTTTTTTTTAATAAAATCTATAACTATTGTTATGCAGTCTTAACACCCATCTTACCAACAAGAGATCATCTTCCCTATACTTGTATTTTTTATTTTAGTTCCTGAATCATGAGCTCATGACAAAGTTGCGCAAACCTTCAAACTTTTTTCCTCAGTACAATTACTTGCCTAATTCAATTGCAGAGCTCCTCACACCTGCAGGAGCACAGTCAAGACAAAGGCTGGTACGCTGTGAAGATGGAATATGCAGAAAGCTGAAATAGAAAGGTCCTGAGAATTTTTAATAACTACCAAAGATAACAAAAAGGAGAGGGGGAGAAAACCATACCAGCAAATCCTTACTTTTGTTTTGCAGTGTTCACTATGGGATTCTTAAAAAATCAAGCTTTTAGAAGAACTTCAGTCAGAACCCTGCTAGTCTCAGTCCCTCTGGAAACCTAGACCATGTATTTAATATTAAGCCCTCCCAGCCTCTGCTCTTTAATAGTTGCAACAGTGATGATATCAACAACACCCACACCTTACAACACAGCACTTTTCATCTGCTGGAAACAAAACACTTCCCAAAGGAGGCAAAGCATTATCATTCCTTGTTTAGAAACAGAAATTCAGCTATTGAGAAGTGAAACCACTTACCCAGGCCCATTCAGCTGGAACAGCAGCAGAGCCAGGTGAAGAAGCCAGAGCCCCTGTGCAGATGCCCAGTGTAAGCCTTTAACACACAGCACCCCACCTCCAACTTCAGTGGAGCAGGTAATGTTATAGTCTCTTCTCTCACAGATCTAGGCTCAGCTTTAGGTACAATCTGGAAGCACTTCAAAAGCTGTGGATTAAAAAGCCCTGTATAAATGCAAAGTGTGATTATAATTCAACCAATATTGGAAAAATTACAGCAGTTTATATTTGTTTTTCTGTATTTGTGGAATTTATGTTGTTTCAACACTTGAACAGCTTTTGATAATGACACCATCTGTTAATTCTCACCCCTCACTAAATTAGAAAAAGTGGTGGAATTGTTAGACTGCAGTTTTACAGATCCCAGCTTATCAAACAAACCTGAACCCAGGGTCTGTGAGAGGCATTACACACAACAGGAGGCAGCAACCAGTCAGGTGCAATTGCCAGGCCAATCAGAAGAAAAGAACAGGACAATCAGGAACAGCACACCTCTCAGTAACTCTTCTGGAGCAGTTTTTTGTTAGGTTGTGTTTCATTTCCCAATTCGGCCCGGTAAACAGCATTTACTCCGAGGCTGCTCAGATTGGTGCGGCAGCGTTGGGTGGGGTATTCCTGCTAGGATCTGAGATCATTGCCAAGTGGAATGGACACCTGGGTTCAAGTTAAACACTCGCCAATTGCAACAAGTTGGCAGAGGTTTGAGTGGCTCTGTTAAATTCACGTTGCTAGATCAGCGTCCAAACTGGTGTGATTTGCTGTGATTTACACATTCTTTACCTGCAGAAATACCATCTGCAAAGCATGAGGAGGAGCACAGACCTTGGTAATACATTTCAGAGTAAAAGTGAAGTTGATAATCAACTTTTTTGGCTACACTCCCATCCCCCATTTTCCCTACATATTCATATCACTTCCCTCTGCACTAAGAAATGCTCTTCCTCTATTTTCAGGTTATATGAGAATCTGTTTAATACACTTGTATCTGCAAAAGGTCAGATTATGTTACATGCAGATCAAACAGTGAAAATACACATCTCCTGGTCTCTAGACTACTTTTTGCATATGTTGTTAAACACCCTTTAGTTCTTCTATGAACCTTTTAGTTCTCTCTTTCTGAACTTATGTCAATAATTTCATTCTTTTCTTACATAGCGAACCAAATCCCTAGTAGTTGTAATCTTCTATTTCACAAAGACTTCTAGTAAAGGGATGGACTTTTACTAAAGACACAAGCGTGATACCTCACTACACAAGGAACAGGGAGTTTGCACATTCTACTTATGAAAGTTCAGGACACAGCAATGGAAACCTCAGACCTTGCTATTCCTGATAGTGCAGGAGTAAGGCACCACTAAAGTTACACTTGTCTAGGAAGAGCCTTGGTGGTGTCCCTCAAATAAGGCACATTTGGTTTTCAGCCCCATGGTAATATCTAAATTACCTCACACACCCAGGAATGAAACGTTTCCACCTCCATGAACACAATTCCCTGCAGCCTTTAGTGGGCTTCTAAGAAAGCTGCCCAGAGAAGCTGTGGATGCCCCATCTCTGGAGCTGTTCAAGGCCAGAGTTTGTTTGAGCTGTTGTTTGGAGCTCTGAGCAACCTGCTCTAGAGAAAGGGGTCAATCTATGAGACCACACTGAAAATGAACTTTCCGGCAGCCCCAAGAATGGCAGGCAAAGAACCTCAGCCCAAAACGTGTTGATGCTGCTATGATGGGGTGAGAAGGATGTCCAAGGTGCAAAGTCTGCCTGACAAAAACTCTTGGTCCTCAATTCCACTGGTTGTGGTGGCAATATTGGGAGAACATAATAATCAGCTCATAGAGGACACCAAGGGACCTAAATTAGCTTGCTGCTGTCAGTAGGGGTAATTATTCCTAGAAAAGAAGAAGAATGAAACATTTTCTGGGCATTACAGGCACACGGTTGACATCACTAGGAGCCAATCCAGACCCCTGAGTTCAGGCCAGCTTTCTAAAACCCTTTATGTCACTGTTTTACAAAAGGTGTTTGATACCACTGCTGCCTTCTCAGATGTGATCTCATCCTTGACCCTTAGTGGCAGTTTTAGGAATAGCTCCCTCAGGTTTACTTTTATCAGATCATAAAGTACATCATATTCCCTTGCCTATGAGACGTGCTAAGGCTTGTATCATTTGTAACTGGAAATCCTATAAAGCTTCCTGACATATTTTGTCCACGAAAAATTGAAGTCAAAGTTGGAATGGATGAAAAAGTAGCTTCCAATATTAAAAAAAGTGCTTGTTTGGTAGAGAAAACTATAATCTGGTGCACTTTTCCAGGAATACAGTAAGAACTAAAATTTTTGTAATGACAGCAGGGCTGTATCCCTTCTTGGAGTAATAAACACAAGGTCCTTGACTGACTTGCTCTGCCAATGTTAGAAATAGATGATATATTATATATTTAACACATTCCATTTTTCTACAGAGAAAGCAGAGTGGTGCACAAATATCCAGCATCACATCTTACAGCGTCCTACTCTTGGAGTAATTCTTTATTTTGCAGATCTGCAGACTAAGTACGAGGGATTAAAAGACTTGCCCAAAGTCTCTGAGCAGGGCAGCTGCCCAGTCGCATTTTCACGGTGGAAGATAAGCACCACGCCAGCAAACAGCGCGACTCTGAACCAGCAGCCAGGTTGGAGGATGTCAGCAAAAGGGGCCAAGGAGGCTTGAGCCACAGCTGGCATGGTCAGCATGTAAGTTGAGGGGGCAGAGAATAAGCTGGAGCTAAATATACTCCAACTCCTTGTAGACTCGGTGCTGGCAGTGGGCCAGGCTGCAGCAGTGATGGCTGGGGCAGGTTTAAAGTGCTCTCCCCTGCCAGCTAGTCAGCCCTGCCTTAAATTAACCCAGCTGACTTTAGACTGAAACAGATGATGGTTCCTCATAAACTCAATTACACCAGCTCAGCCATGAGTGGAGAAGGCTCCAGATGAAATGTGGTGCTTTACCAATATCTTGAATCTCCACTGCCTTCCCTGCAGTAACTGTTGACAGTGCCTTAAATTCTTTAAATCCATCTGAAAGACAAAACTTCAGGTTAAGCAACATCACTTTCAGGGGCCTCTGCCTCAGGTTGCTGTATAGATGATGAAAGGAGGTTTCTGAGACCATTTCTCCCCTGGATGTCAACGTGTAGCAATGAATTCACACAAGATGTTCCTGTGGATTTCTTCGCCGGTAGGGTCATCCATCTCCACGGACTCCTTTTATTACAGTCTCTGATCTTTCCAACTGCAAGAAACCACAATACTGCTTTACTGGAGACTTGTTCAACTCCTGATACAAAATGATGCTCATATATACCCTTAACAATCCCATTGCAATCCAACCATTTACTCCTGTATTAGTTAGGGTAAAATAAAGCCTGGGGTCTGTAAAAGCATGTATATTTGCACAGATATAAGTATAGTTTGACTGCTAAACTTACATGGTGGGCCTACATTTTCTGTAATAAAATATTTAAGTGGTTTCAACTCTGCAGTTGGATTTTTATAACTCTGACATAGCAAAAGACATCAGTGCAGGACAGCATTCACTGGACACAATGAGACCTGAGTAAGTAATAAAATGAGTGTCTTCATTATGGGCTGACAAGCACCAATACAGATTTTCCCAGAGAGAAATAACCTAAATACTAGCACTTCTTGCCACCATAAAGAAAGGTCAAATCTTCATTTTAAGATGAATTTCTAATGCCTAGTATTTAAATATCAGAAAAGTCTGATAAAGAATTTTTTGAGGCTGAGCCAAAGCAGAGTAAATGGCAGGACTGTAGTAACACAGAAACTTGTGGAGGTTTTGGAGAGCAGTTTATCACATCTCTGGAATTTAGTAAAAGCTAAATTTTTTGACACCTAATTTTTTTTTTTCTGTGCTTCTTCAGAAATTAGGCTCTCCTGAAAAATCACCTTTCAAGATGGTTTATCATAGCCAGGGCTGGACTAGTGGCAGGAGTTGCTTGAGCTGAGTCCTGGTAGTTCAAGTAGAAGCTCTCCCACTTGTCATCACAGAATATATGACCTTATTACTCCTCCCTCAGTTCTGGCACTGATTGTTGATGCTGTTTGCAGCCAGTGAGGTTTCCTCAGTGCTCTCTGCTGCCATCTCTCCCAGCCCCTTCTCCTTCTGTTTTCCAATTACAGCAAAAAATATGTGAATCCAATTTTCTGCCAACACCTAGATGAACCAACTCCAGAAAAGAACATGGAAGAGAGCAAAGCAGGAAGATTTGCATTAGAGTTATACTACTAGCTAAGAATACATTGAAAATTGCAGGAATTTATCTGTATATCAATGACACAATGCCATTTCTTACTATAGGACCTGAACAAATTAGCTACCAAAGTCCAGCCCTCAACAGCTCAGATTTATCTCAGATTTTACAGGCAGTGAGAATGAGTCAGTGACAGGACCAGGCCATGATTGTGAAGAAAGACTCAGCAGAAGCAGTAGACCCAGATCTGCTGGCTCACTTCCCTGGACATTTGACTTTCCACAAGCTTCCTGTTATCCAGGGGTACTGCAGAGAGCTGGAGAGCTTGATTGTGTTGGGCAAAGTTTTTCCACTGGCGCTGAGAGGGTCACCAGGCAGGACTGGAGAGTTGTCAGGGCTGCAGCCGACTCTCCTCTGGCTGGGAGCAGCCCCTCTGTCAGAGCACGAGCTCTCCCCTTGCTCTCTCGCAGCCCTTCCCAAAAGGCATTGTCTGGAAGCAATTAGAGATTTTAAAATTTTTTTTTTCTTTTTTTTCCATCGTTGCCTGACAACTTCAGCAGACACACATGCAGCCATCCCCCTACGCTTCTAAAGAACTTTGCTTACTGTTAACTATTTAAATGTTGAAAGTATTAAAGCTAATTGAACTCACTGCTCAGAGAACCAAGTCTGAGGTCAGCTGTCATAGACGGCAACACTGTTGTGGTAAAAGAACTTCAGGGTAGTTTAGAAATCTTTAGAAAAGCATTCATGCCTCTCCACATGCTTGTCAGTCCTACCTGTCACTGCTAATGTCAGGGGGTGTTTCAGGGTAGGGAAACAGATGGAGCTGCTTTGGGGAACTCCTCCAGGAACTGCTGTAGTTAGTGCTGAAAGTGATGACAGGACATGATACTCAGCTGGCCAAATTTTAAGCACCTTGCTTCAGGTGCTTAACCTGGCAGAGCCTTAATGGTCTAGTGAGGGGCACAGGGATGGCAGTGGAAGGGGAGAATAAAAGATAGATAGTCTCTTCCACAGAGCAATTCAGATTCATGTTTAAATACTCTAATTGCCTTCCAGAGCAACTGATTGTCTCCTTGTCAACTTTATTGGAAACCTGGAGAAATCCTCCGGTATATGTAGATATTGTGAATGTGCTCTTAGTATCATGCTGAAAAAGAGTCTCAGATGGTAAATGAGAAAAATTCCCTTGACTTCAAAAGTGTTAATGTTTACTTTCATGCTGCTGAGGATTCAGACCCATATTTTTAAAATGCTAATGCTCCTTGGCCCCTGTGTGAACAAGTTTATTCTGACTGCCATATTTTTTCTGTGTGTGAGATAAAAGGAAAGGAAGAAGTAACTGGTGGCTGCTCGTGGTACAGCAGCAACAGAGGACTTGTCCCTAAAGGGATCCTTGCCTGCTGTAAATCCAGAGCAAGGGACACACATCAGGATCAGACCTGTAGAGCAAAGACGTTCATAACATTGTGAGATCATCTTCTACGTGCACAAACAGACTGTCTTCTATAACCCTGAACTGGTGACTTTGGGGGTACAAAGTCTTTTGTTCCTACCTGGAAAAAGCAACCTGCTAGAAATGAACAGAAGGTTATGCTGATTTTATAGAAGTCTGGGTTGTCTTTAAGGAATGCTGAGGAATGTGAACATTCCACATATCCAGACAATCTTTCCCGTCAAAGACTGAAAGGAAGAAAAAAAAGACAAAAATTAACACGCCAAGTAAGGCTCAATTCTTTCTCATCTGCCAGGTCTAAGGCCTTCTGTTTTGTAGGAGAAAAGGAAGTCTCTTGGAAGCTTGTTTCTGGAAGGCTATAAGGAGCCTGTTGGAGAGGTCATGGGACCAGAAGCAGCCAAGTTCTAAAGCATAGCTGCAGTTATGGTTTGTCTACATTGTCTTGTCATTAATTCTCTAGCCAGTCTTCAGGGGGATAACAGGAAACATCCAGATGGCAAATTCCATGCCGTAGACACATTCATATCCTTTCACATCTGTGACTGTAGCCTTGCAAAGAACAACATTTGAGATTACACCACACTTTGAACCACAGGCAAGAGGCTTAGATCCCCAGCAGCACAGAGCATGATCATAAACGACTCAGTTACTCCACAACCAGTCCAACTTTGTAATCTCTACAAAACAATTAATTACTATCAAAAGAATATGAACAGCCCAAAGCAGCTTCAGGGCTCTTCTGGGGCAAAGCAAGGGTTTTGCATTTGTCTTCCACTTATATCAGAATGGGAACAACCTGATGACCTAAGAAATAGAGTAATTCTTAATACCTGCTCTTTCCTCCCAGTACCTGGAGGGTTAGAGTCCTGCATGCCTCATCTCACTGGTTATCATTATTATGTCATCCAGATCAATCATTTCAAGCTCATTGGGTTGTAAATACAGCTTTGATCATTCGTTACACTTTGTTAGTATTTATCAGAGCCAGGGCTCCATTAATCCAAAACAGCAGCGCTCAAACAGCAAGGAAACCTGGGCTCCAAGAGTACTTAGTGCAAGTTGGAGGGGTGGTGTTGGGTTTTGTTTGTTTTCTAAATTATTCACTTCTAAAAATTTCCCAAATGCTGCAGGGTTAAGCTCTAAAAGGCAGAGGAAACCTTTCCTCTCTCATGGCAGGCACAGCAAGAGCGAATCGCAGAGCCCTCGCCTGTTGCTGTGAGCCCACTCTGCTCCGGAGGATGGAAACAGGCACCGGGGAGGGAGGGAGGGAGGCAGGGATTCCTCTGCGGGCAAAACCTCCCTTATGTCGAAGTGTGTGTAAGGCTGCTGGGGCTGATCCACAGCGCGCTGCAGTCACTAAAGCCGAGAGGCCTAACTCGTGAAGCGCTCCAGAGCGGGGCTCTCACGGGCTCGGGCTCCCCGCAAGCACAGCGCAGCTCATACCGCGCTTGGGACAGAGCAAAAGCGCCTCTTCGCACTGCGAGCCCGGGAAGCGAACGGAGGGCTGGGCTCCCAATGGTGTCCTCAGCGATGACAAGCTCAAATTCTTTAGCACCATCTAGCTAACGCAGAGGTAATCCGCACTGCCGCTCCTGCCCGCCCCGGCTCCCGGTGAGGGAAGGAGGGAGCGCATCCCGTGCATCCTGCACATCCCGCGCATCCCGCGCATCCCGCGCATCCCGCGCACCTAGCGCATCCCGCGCATCCAGAGCATCCAGAGCATCCCGCGCATCCCGCGCACCCAGCGCATCCAGCGCATCCCGCGCATCCAGAGCATCCCGCGCATCCAGCGCATCCAGAGCATCCCGCGCATCCATAGCATCCCGCGCATCCCACGCATCCAGAGCATCCCGCGCCTCCCGCGCAGCACCGGGAGCGGCTCAGCGCAGCCTGGCAGAGCGCGGACCGACTCCTTTCTAATAAAAAACATAAAAATTATATAAACGGCCACGGCAAGGACAAGTGCAAATTTTATAAAACAAATTAAATAGTACCTTGTCCAACAAGCTGAATAAAATCTGAGAGCAGGACATGGATGAGAATGCCTTTTTTGCTGGAATGTCAGAGAGAAAACGGATGAGAAAAATGCTGTGGAAGCAAAACTGAGTGCAGAAAACTTAACAAAGGGCCACAAAGTTAGTGGAAAGTGCCTAGAAAACTTCAAGAGAACAATATGATAGTCAAACAAAATCTTGAAAAATTTCATGCACTACTTGCTGAAGTGTTCCTGTAGATATAAAAAATATACAGTATGGTGAACAATTCAGTAGAGCACAGTGTTTCAAAGTGAAAGATTTGGAATTTTCCTTTTTGAAAGCAAATTCTTTCTCAATATTTTATAATGCTGTATTATTATACAAAATAATTACATAAAATTATATAGATTATATAAAATTATATACAATGAGTATATACAATTATATTATTATATGAAATGTAAAAACAAATCCCCCAAAATGGAGTTAGTAATATGCATTGTAATTTTATAAAAGGAACATTTCAAAGTCCCTTTTTTTCCCAGCTGGTGGAAAAATTTGAAACTGATGGACAGTGCATTTCTGAATGAAGCCAAAGATTTAAAAACTCAAAGAAAGTATTTTTCCCCCTAAGAGTCGCACAAAAAATTTTCAGAACTTCTTTTTTCTCCCTTATAATTCTGATGAGAAGTCAATTAAGCTGATATTGGAACTGTCTACAAGATAAAGCACTGTATTTAAAGAACTATTTGTCTAGGAAACATCCCCAAAGAATTGCTACTAAAGTATGTATTTACCTAAATTATTATTTCACATAGGACTAAATGATTTTCAGAAAAGAATATGTCTTCAACTTTCATGGCTTTCTCAAGGAAAAAAGAATTTAAATACACAAAAATAGGAAGCATTTTGATTTAGTACTGCCCCAATAATCTATTTATATTTAGGCCTTCAGAAAAATCCAACTGAGCTTTATTTTCACAACCAACTAAACCAATATTTTAATTTTTGATCTCTATTTTTGACCTAAGTTATTTTAAACCACTTGCTAGGCATTCTTAAACTTCCTCCCGCAATGTGTTTATCTTTTTTTGGTTGGTTGGGACTTTATTCTTTAAAGAAACATCCTAAAACACTCACAGACCATGTTTCTGCAAGGAAGACCATGAGCCAAGTGATGCCTTTTTTTTTTTTTTAAGCACTTGTACCCTATTTTTAGACTATAAAGACCCAAATTCAAGGGGTTAGGCTAACTTGTGGGCCAGTGTTAAAAAAAGAGTTTGTGTGGACAGCCTTCCATGCACGCGAAGATGTTCAGAGGCAGCTTTATCCTGGGGCTTGGTCACTGTTTGTGAGCTTCACATGCCCCACCAGAGCAGGCTGGCAGAGGCTCCTCACTCCTGATAAAACAGATGTCACCCCACAGGGGCTGGTCACACACACTGTGCTCTTCAGAAAGGAGAGGCCCAAAGAAGGTCCAGATTTTGGGAATGGAACTCACGTGGGGACAGAAGGACAGAGAACTGCAGTGGCACAACCTCTTCCATAGCAATAGGGGGAACTTCTGCCATGCCGTGTTACACCCAGCAACACGAGGTGTAAAGTGGTCAAAAAGTGGAGGAAAAGGAAGCTACTGGAAGTCTGATGAAATTAATACCCACGTTGCTGAGATGTGGAGTTGCTGGTGCCAAGGAAATGGGAGCCAACACTCCCACGGGTCCTCCAAGCCACCCAGCATGTGGCCAGCTGAGCCAGCATGGCAGCGCTGGCAAGGCTTTGGAAACAGCCTGTGTTTGGTTGGATCTGTTTACCTAAGGAGAGAATCGAGAGATGAGCTTTGGTTTGCTTTCCTTTTCTCGCTTGCCTGCATTACTGGGTTCTTTTATAATTGGGCTTGTACAAAATATTCTGTCAAGATGCATGTGGTGGAGTTGCCTCTGAGACTCCGAGCACACGCTAGTCCCACGCCCTCTCACACCCTGTAATAAGCTTTTTATTCTACTGTAATTAACAGCCAGGCAACAGCCACTCTGCTTAAAATCACAAACAGCCCTGCACTTACTATTTTGTGCTGCTTTTGCATTATCTGCTAGTAAATCCTTCCCCTCCCTGAATTGCTTTCATATATTCACTGCTTGTCCAGTCACTACATGCTGAATTCGAACTCCCTAATTGCTCAGTTAAGTATTTTTTACTTATTTGCTGTGTATTTCTTACCATAAGATTGATTCTATGCCTGTGAAATCAAGGAATACTTTCTGTAAAGCAGATATACATATTCTGGGGAGATGGACCACTGGGGTAAATACAAACTCTTAGTCATATCCTCAGGTTGTTCCTGAATGTTTTGCAGGTCCTCTTATTTCATACTTCTAAATTTCATAGCAATATTTTGTCATGCAATGCCAACATATGAAATTTTATTCCTCCAGAAGACAGATGATTTCCAGTGGTCCCAAATAAGCAAGACACTTATATGTTCCCTACTTGTATATGAAATTATGACTCTCAGCTTCATTGAAGAACTAATGAAAACAAGGTAAAATTAGGAATTTTAACCTGGTTCCTGTAGACCATTTAAAATATTTAATGGGGTTTATCATCAAATATAGGTGGCACATAGGACACCCTTGCTTGAATTTATGTCAACTTAAACAGAAAAGATGTTCAACAGCAATGGTTCAGGTTACTAATAATTATTGGCAATTTTAAAGGATAAAAAAATGTAGTGTTCACACAGGAAAAGGATCCAAACCCCTCCTGCAGTTCGTGGACTTCCCATTTAATATGACAGGCATTAGATCAGGCTGATTATATCGACTGACGTGGGGACAGAAACCGACTCCTTTGGCTTCATAAAAGCAAATGTCTTTTTATCTGAATAATTATTATTATCATTGAAACAAAATGTATATTTTCTCAGCTTTTTATTTACAATGTAAAGTGCTTTCCACAGTAAATCAACAAATATGAGTATTCATGTCACCAAAAGCTGATGATTAAAAATAATTACTTTAATGGTAGCTGGCCTGATGCCAAACATGATTAGCTTTCACATTTCAAGCATGATAGTAGATAATTTACATCTCCTTTCACACCAATACCAAACTACTCCTAATGGATTCTATTTTAGTTTTTATGAATTAATAGAAATTTAGTGTCCAATTCACTATGTTATAGACACCATTTGCCTTCAAAACCAAAGAATTGTTTCAAAAAAGGGCAGAAAAGAACCGAATCACAGGATAGGAAGCCAATAAAGTTGGCTTCCCTGCTGACAACGTCCTTGCCTGTGCCCTCAGAGCTGTCAGAGGCAGAGTGAGAAGAAAACTTTTTCCAACAGGCCAGAAAACCTTGTCAAGGGGGAAAATCCAAAGAAGTACTCAGACTGTCTCTAGCAGGACAGATGCAAATTGATGCCCTTCTCTCCTAAAGACCAAAGAAGACCTCCCACCCACCCCAGTGGACAGGATTTTGCTCTCGGGACAATGAAGGAAATTGGACATTTGCCTTTTGAAAACATCGCAAGCTGCTCAAGGACCTGATGGGTCAAAACAGAAAATATATTTACATTCTTCTAAAGGACTTTTAAAACTAGTTGCCTTTTACCTACCCCATTAGACCTGAGAACAGAGCCCTGAGCATATCCTGTGGAGATAAACACTGACTTACACTCGCAGGATGGCCCTCACCCACCTCAGTTCAGGCTCAGGGTGGCAAAAGCACCCAAACACTCTTTTTAGGGGGAAAAGGAAGAGCAAAGAATTCCACCTCCATCTGATTTGGAAGTTTGTGCCCATAGGAAATGTGGAAATTCAAAACGCAGAGAGAAGACAATGGGAAGGTCAAAAGGACAACCTTAGCTTTCAAATATGGGATTATTGCTTCTTGGCTGGAAAGACGCGTACAGGAACACCAAAGCAAAAGATATCAGGGGTATGGAGGCTCACTGGGCATATGAAGCAGGAATGATAGGTAAGATAACATCTTTCATATAGAAGATAAAACCCTTTCATTAAGACAATAACCTTCAGCAGGCTGGAAGAGGATGGTTTAAACTACCACAAAGAATAAACCACCTTGGTGATTTGGTTTCCCTTTATTTTCAGACCTCCATCTCCAACAGGCTCAGCAAAGCTCCAAGCTTTGCCTGACTTCCACCAAGACCAGGGTCTGAAAGCTGTAACTATTTTGGCAGCTACAGGAAGCCAGAACCACTGTTTTCAAAGAAAAAAAATGGTAACAGAATGCAAAAAACGCATAGCTATAAAGAAGCAAAGAGAAGCACCTTCCCTTCACCAGCCTATCCCACACCCCTCAGTTCCACAGGAGAAAATTTCTGATGCCTGTGATTCCCTTACACTGCTCAGGGCTGCAATAATGAACCCAGCCCAAGCTAATGTGTTTCACAGGACCTGTAAACATCCATTTTCTTTTGCTGGTCACTGATTAAAAGGAAATACATTAGTCAGGTTTAAGCCTTCACCTTTCAGCCTACTGCTGGCACGGCACATAAACATTTCTTGTGAAACCCTTGTAATTTACATTTCAATGGACCACAGCCCTCATCTACACTGGCATTAAAATGTCCAGCACTGGCAGCCTCAAACATGCTGAATGGATGTTGTGCCAGCATCCCCCCTGCTTCTTCTTACCTTTTATAGACTCCTATAGGGGCTGACAGGAAACCAGAGCTTCACATCACATCAATGCTTGGTTTCTGGGGAGAGTCTCAGCTCCCGCAGCAATTAATGCTGCTGGTAAAGCTGTTTTGTACTGGACAATCAGTGCAATTTTCCCACAAAGGTCACTCACATCAGCTCCCAGAGGTTACAGAGCAAATCTACCTGGAGGAGAGAAGGTGCAGGGAAGAGCGGACAAAACTGGTGAGCTCTCCTAGCTGGAGCAAATTTGGAACTGCTTACTTAGAGATAAAATTCAGTATCACAACAGGAAATCCCAAGGCCTGTTCCTGTCCCCTAGGCTAATTGCTGTTGGTCTGGCAGTGCACCCCTATTGCTGAGCCATCCCTTCTCACTAGAAAGAGCTCCCAACACCTCCCCCCTCCTTTTGCCTTGGCAGAAATCCGAGTGTATCCTCCGCACTCGGATCTAAAGTAAACCGCCATGTCATCGCCCTAGCAGAAAAACACACAAATACCCTCCCACCTTCGGAAAGCAGCAAAACATTAAGCTTTATGGGTACAACAACTAATATTAAAAAAAAGCCTGACTATTTAATGCAATGTTGTGGTTGAGAATTTAACCACACAAAAGGCAGAAAATTCAAACGTACAATTCCCACAGAAACCATAACTTGGCCACGTTTCACATACACACGTCAAGGCAGAAACTTTAACAGTGCATTCCCCGTCTGAATTATTGCATTTGCAGAAGAGGTACAGCTCTCCTCCTCCTCCTCCCTTTGCTTTTTTCACCTCGTTTTTTTCTCATATACGAATCCCCAGTGGCAACATTTATGAAAAATTAGGGAAAGGGAACTCCAGTGGGGAGGAAGGGGGAGGGAAGCATGACTTTGGGTAAACACACATGCACTGGACAGGGTTGGAAAGCAGACCTTAGTCTCCAAACTGCTTCCAGCTTCAGCTGGTTTGTGTCCAGGCCCCTGGGTTTAAGTTCTTTTCTGGGGCAATTGCTGAAGTCTGCACCATAACTTAGCCTGATCACACAGCATCCAACCCTAGACACAACGCCCTGAGACTTGACCCTGGAGGGTGCTGCCCCACAGAAAACCTGCAGAATCTCAGCTCCTTTCTTAGCTCTTCAACATGAATTTCAATTTTTAAATCCACTTTGGCCAACACTCCTGTTTCCGAAGGCAATGTCACACAGGCAAATGAGGTGATTTTAACTCACCCCTTAGTGCAAACAAGCCCCATTACAAGGGCAGACTGAGTGAGATCAGCTTTTGCACCAATCTGGAGCAAGGACTTAAGTCACAGCTCTGGATCTACAGCTGATTACCTTCACCCCTCTACCACTACAGATGAAACAATGCCAATACTGCACAAAACCCACCAATTCCAAGACTCTCTACTCAGATTTTAGAATAGTAACCACTCGTATTGTATATGCAGGCAGCAAGCCTTCCTCCATCTGCCAACCCTGCTGCTTAATCCCTTCCTACCTACTCCAGAGAAAGAAGTACAGCAAGCAATATACTTTTTTCTTCCGCAGTTTCCATCCCCAAGTTTGTAGTCGACTTTGCTTGAGTATCTTTACTCATATAAACAAATAGGCATTTGTACCCAGCGGGAAGATGTGATTCTAGCCATTGATCTGGGATGCCTTCCTCACTTGGCCCCGGGCAGTCACAGAGGCCACTATGGAATATGTTTTCCTTAATGTGCTGTGCTGCATCCTTGCTGGCTGTGAGGAGCCTGTCCTAAGTGGCCCAAGCAGTTGGAAATCTGAATTTCCTGGCACTAGTGAATTTCAGCTTATAGAGAGGAGAAAAGTGAGGTAACTTGCCTATTCATTTTACAACAATTAAGAACATAAAACTAGATGAGCCATTCTGAGTCACTGATGGCCCATCCAACCCAGTATCTCGCTTTCCCCGGCGGGGAGCGCTGGGTGCTTCAGAAGCAAATGTAAGCAGCATGGCAATTACAGCGATCCCTCCTCTGGTATAACCTCTCAGATTCCAGCAATCAGCAGTTTGGGGACTTCCTGAGCCAGAGGTTGCATCTGGACCATCATGTTTAATAGCTCCCAGTAGACTTCTCCTCCATGAATTCATCTAATCCCTTCTTGAACCCGTTGATACCATTGGCTTCTTACAACATCCTGTGACAAGGAGTTTCACACTACAATTGCACACTGAGGGTGTTGGGGAAGGGGGGGGAGGAAGACTTCCTTTTCATTGATTTCAACTTGCTGACTATTTCAGGGAGTGCCCTCCAGTAGTACGAACAGCAGTAAATCCATTGCTTGGGAACTTGCTTCCCACCATTCAGACCATTATCAGATTTATCCAAGCTTCACTTTTATGGGCTAATCAGTATCGCATACAGCCTATTTACTGTCTCTCATAACAATGTAATTCCACGTATTCGCCACCTTTCTCAGTGCTTTTGTTTTCACTGTAACCCTTCTGGTACAAGAAATTTTTCTTTGGTAATGGATGGCCCTGATAACTAACATGAGTGTATTTACCAGAAGACTTTTAAAACCAAATTATTTACCCTGAAAATGCAGACACAGATATATAAAAAGAAAAGAGAATGTTAATTTTGTACTTTGCTGGCTTCATTGACTTCAATTCAGCAACTGAATTTTACTAACATTTATGTTTAACCTTCTCTCAGCCACTCAAGATATCTCCTGAGCTCCTATATACACCTATATAAAATAATACAATCATATTATAGCTTAATGATATATTATTTTTTCAATAATTACTATAATTGAATTATGTAATAACTCATAATTATATAGTGAAATGCTATGATGATAGAAGTATAACACACATATATATATTTAACTTTTTATACTATGCATACACTCCTGTTCTACATAACACATAAACAATACAAGTTATAACTAAACAGAACTTTCTTTCACTCATTTAATTAATTAATTCCCTAATTTAAGGGAATGTGTCTTAGTTAGGAGTTTACTGGCATACATCCCTTTCAGGATCAGGATGTAGGTTAGAGGGGAAAACGTCCCTTAACACCACCCACACCAGCCTTGCACTCTGCTTCTCTTGTGGCTCCTTTTGCCTTTTCCCTCCTCACTCTACTTCTGCTCCTCTTTGACCTGACTTGTGCTGTCCTTCAGATAAAGAAAGATTTCACTCTGTCAGGCATGATCCCATCTTTTGCAAGGCTTCTGTGACTATAAGCAAAACACAGACTAAGACACAATTCCTTTAGAGAGGAGAAAAACCCAGCAGACCTGAGTGTGTCAGGTCTCAGGACAGAGAGTGTAGCAGCCAGTATGCAAAAAACCAGCTTCTGTCTCAGGTGCTGACTATTCCCTCCTCCTCTCTTTCCCCCTTCACATGCATTTGCTTGCTCCTGAGAGAAGCCTTGAACATCAGCTGCAGCGACGTAGCAACTCCAGACTCTCTCAACTGTGTTTGTTTTTCTCCCCCCAAAAAACATTAATTTTACTTATTTAAGGTAATTTTATGAGAATTTAAAGCTAAAATCGAATTTATTAAAATTTCTTGCAGTGAGAAAGAAAGAAAATCATATTAAATTGAAAGCAATACTTTATATTTACTACATCTAATGCTTTAAGATCCCTTTTTCCCCATCCAGATTTTTAACAAATTTTAACAAATATAAATAAAAGTATGCCATGAAGCCAAAATCAGATACTTATTTTGGTAAAGAAGAGAAGGAGTAATAGTTCAATCTTGGCCAACAGAAGTTTTGAGAACCAGTTACTACCTGCCAGTAATTAAAGATATACTTAACCAAATACCACATCAAATGACAACCCCATACACCCATGCTACCATGGACATACCTTCATGCAAGTGTAGAAATAAACATTTAAGAGCAATTAAATCTTAGTCAGATGCCTAGACATAAAGAAACATGATTTGCTTTGCTGTTGCCATGGAAAACATCTGACCAAAAGTTAGGGAGTCTGATGCCTGGTGAGGTTTCTGAGGCTTGTCTTTACTATTTCATTTTGTTGGTTTGTTACTCCTTTCTTCGGAACAGATACATACACATAGACCTCTCTAAATATATTGATGTGTGTGTATTAAATAAAAACATCCATTCTGCATAAAAAGATTTTATGAGGGCTATTTAATGTCTGCACGTCATAAAGAAGAAGGAAAGGCAGTCTGCATACACACTGTATCACTGTTACTGCACCTAAGAGTCACTCACAGGGTATCAGACCAGGGAGAAGTGAAAAGGGAAAACTCCACTTGGTGAAAGGTAAAAGCACAGAGGAAAAAATCTGTGCCAGGCAGCAAAGAACTTCTTTGCTGGCACCTGGCCCCTCGCTGTCTCCTCACAAACAAAGCAAAGCAGTGCTAAGGACATTGTTAATCTGTGCCAAATACAAAAGTCAGCTTGTGTTCCTGCATGGGCTGCAAGATCTGGAGATCCACAGGAAGAAATTCTGCCTGCTTTGCTCTGGCAGGGAAAACACTCGACAGAGAGGGTGCTGGGCAATGGAACAGCGCTACCTCGTCATGTGAGTTTTTTTTTAAAGGATTGCAAGGAAAACCTCAACACCTCTGTGGGGAGTTTTCCTGCTGGACCAGAAACACCTGCACATTTTAGAATCATAAAGTCATAAAGGTCAGAAAAGACCTTTAGGATCATCAAGTCCAACCATCAACCCAGCACCATTACCATGTTCACCACTAAACCATGTCTTCAGACTCCATATTCACATGTTTTTAAGAACTTCCAAGGATGGTCACTCCACCACTTCCCTGAGCAGTGTGTTCCAATGCTTTAAAACCCTTTCCATGCCTTGCATGTTCAGCTTATGGGTATTTCAACCTACATGGACAGCATCAAACTGACGGACTGAGGAAGGCAGTCTGTCCCATATCCCATGTCTTGGAGGGACTTCCAGTAACCACCACACACACCATGGTCCTTTCAGGCAGGACTAGCCACACGCCTGTCCTCCCTGGCACAGGATTGTCTCTCCTGCTCCTCAGGATGCCCAGTAGCAGACATATACTGGGCTCCCCAGGCAACCCAGTCCAGGGTTCCACCAAACTGCATCATTAAGTAGGTCCTTCCTAGTGTCTGACACCATCTTCTGTCACAGAGAAGGGGGCAGGGAAGAAAAATGAAGAGAAAACAGTCTATCCAGCCTCCATTAGCAGAAATGTTCTTCAGTGTCTTCTTGGTTGACCTTGTCTACTCAGACATACTGAGAGATGATAATAATAATAATTAGCACTTACATAGTACTTAATCCTCAAAGCACTTTACAAACATTAGCTAATTAACTAAAAGGCAGATTATATATGTTTCTGTACACATAAATAAATAAATATAAAAGATCTGGGAAGCCTGCCACATTCACCCTTGCAGAAGTAAGGCCTTGCAAACTGCCTGCCCTGCACAAATCCCTCAGTAAGACGTCATGCCAGCTTGGTTCAAAGCCCACAGATCAGCTTATGAGCATACACTCTGCCATCCATGTAGACCTGCAGGTAGGGAAATTTCTTCAGGACAACCATAAGATGGTATTAATTAAGTAGTCTGACTTAATTTAATACTCAATAAGCTTATTTTCCAACAGGAGTTGCTAATGACTGTAAATACTTGCATTATAGTTGCTAACCACTTTAAATAATTGTTAGATACCAATTAAACTCACAGAAAAAGAAGCAAGGTCAGGAAAATGGCAGTATTTTTAATCTCCCACTACCTTGCATAATCCCTGTGTATTTCTTTTCCTTTCAACTCAAATTACACACAATCTTATGGGAGAGCTCATTTTAGGAAAAGCTTCTCCTTAAACTAAGCTGCTTCACATGACAACCAGGGGACTTTTTTATGACTTTTGTGGTGGTGGTGGGCCCGTAGGTTGTGTCGAAGGGGAGGTCAAGACCCCGTGGGCTGATGTGGGGACAGGAAGGCTGGGATCTGCCTGAAGGACAGGCTGTATGGAATGCTCCATTCAGCTTCTCCTCACGTTCTATCCATTATCCACATTTCTGTACTTTGGCACACTTGTGGGGCTGTCCTGGAGACACGAAACTCAGCATCAGTGGGCAATGTTCTCCTTGCTGGCACTTCTGGTTCTGGCTGCTCTCGTCTACCTCATGGAGTTTTTGTACTTGCCTCTGCTTTTCCCTTCACCTCTCCCTGTTTTGCACCTTCCAACATTGTGACTGAGCTTGAAACTCTGATGCATTCCTGACTAGTAGCCTGTGGCTGCTGGTGATGAAACAAAAGCAAAAAAAAAAAAAAAAGGCAGCAAATTAAAGAATGAGACTATATGATGAAACGTAAATGGAAAGCCACCCTCCTGATTTGTGGGCAAGGTGGTTGTCATAAAGTGAGATCAAATTCATGCTGCACATGCTTCCCTTAGAGAAAAAGAAAAAAAATCAAATTTAAATTGCTATTCTCCTTGCTGTTAAAGTGTAACTCTACAGATCCTCTTGTGCAGTGGCATGAACCAGGCCCAGTTTTCCTAGAGTTAGAGCAACATCTCTTTCAACATCCTGGATCCCTTACTCAGAGAGAATACCTCTGCCTTAGAAACCAGTTCTTACTCTGAATTTTCTTAAAAGCTGTAAAAAAACCCCAAACAAACAAAAACAACCCCAAAAACCCAAACAAAATAAAACAAAATATATCAAATCAAACCAAAACAAACAAACAAAAAGTCAAAGAGGGAAAAGCTGAACACTGCCTATTTTCAAGCAAACTACAGCTCCTTTTGCAATAGGGCATGGATAAGACAAGGTTGCACCACTGCCAAGTCATACTGTCACTTCCAGGTTCAGATCATTGTACCTGACAGCAGAAATAAGACTTGTTAAATTGAAAGGGGGAACAAGAACCTGTTTCCTGCTGCTCAGGTATAATGTCCACAGAAGGCAACAGGAATCATACCAGGCAGATGGGAAGAGAATTTAAAGCTTTAAATTATAATTTATTCGCTTTTAAGAAAGGAATCAGACTTGAGCACCAGCCTGAAATGTGCTTGCCTAACACCTTAAATATTCCCACCACAAAAAACAAAAGCAGTAGGTATGTCGCTTTTTATTTTATTGTATTTATTTTTCCTAGTTTCAGTGGAGTCCCTCCTTCTCTGGATACAGCTGGACCATCTCTGCCAGAGGACATCCCTGGGGCTCAGAAAAACACTTCTAAAGAGGCTTTCTTAGGTTTTTTTTTTTTTTTGCATTTGGAATGCAGTAGATTATATCAAGTGTCAGATATTTTCAAAACATTTCCCAAGGGACAGTACTCCTATAAATTCTTCACACATACACTTAACTTTCCACATTCTGAGTGCTGTGCTGTCCACAGACTTGCTGGTGTTACCACAGGAATCAGGGTAAAGATTTGCACTGGCTGCAAATTGGACAAGGCACCCAGTGCCTTTCAGGATTATGCACAAAAGAAGAGAAAGCAGGCTGTATTTAAATACACAAATCTATAGGATAGAAACTTTTTCACTTCTGTGAATGCATAAGATAAAAGAATTTTATAGTTGTTGAAATTACTAATTTAGAGGCTGACAGATCTTTAAAAAAAAAAAAAAAACTGAGAAAATCTGAGAAAGTAATAACTTTCCTTCTGGCTTGGTGATCACATAATATAGTTTTGATATCTGCACATTTTCTGAGAATTAACACACTCAACAGATGTCCAGACAGAAAAGAAATAATCTTGTTCACAAAGAAGCACACTGTACAAATGGTGAACCAACATTAGAAAACTAAATCCACCTACATGTATTCAAACTTAATATGGTATATGCACATATTTGAAAACATCTGTGTGTAAGTTTAATTGTATTACAGAAAACCCTGGAGAAGATTCTGGTATGTCCCCAGGGTCTTCAGATGATTTTTTTTTCTATCCAGAAAGCCCATGAAATGAACTTGTAGATCCACTGGCCTTGTCAAGCAGCATTTCCAATATCTAAAGTGCCTCCATGGAATTGAGGCCAACAGGGGACTTCAGCAGGCTGAGAAGAGCTGGAAAAGGAAGTGCTCAGAGCACACTTGTTTCGTCTTGTTTGGTTTTTCTTTCCAAGAGGAGAGTGTGCTCTCACGTTATGGGGCGTACATAGTCGCAGAATCACAGAAAATGCTGGGTTGGAAGGGACCCATGGGGATCATCAAGCCCAGCTCCTGGTCCTGCACAGGGCACCCCACGAGTGACACCCTGTGCCTGAGAGCACTGTCCAAACACTCCTTGAGCTCTGTCAGGCTTGCTGCTGTGACATCTTCCCTGGAGATCCTGTTCCAGTACCCAGCCACCTTCTGGTGAAAAACCCTTTCCTAATATCCAACATAAACCTCCAGACCCAACTTTATGCCATTCCCTCAGGTCCTGTCACTGGTGACCACATCTGTCTCCATTAATCTGGAAATGAGGTGAAGAGGTAGTGGAGGAGAAAAGGAGAGTAAAGGGGAAGGCAAAATGTTTGAAGACACTGCACAGATATGCCAACATCATATTGCTCACTTGCTCCGTGCCCTGTTGGAGGAGTGGCCCAGCCATGGCAGGGAGCCAGGAGGAGCCCTTCCTCACCCTGGGGCAATGCAGGAACAGGAACGGGTGCAGACTCGGTCCCCAAGCACCTTCAGAGTCAGGGCAGGGAGGCAGGGAGGGCTCACAATGGAGGGAGTCACTTCTGCAACCAGGAAGAGGAAGGAGAGCTGAAGAGGACTCACCATCGCCCTAAACTCCTGTTTTGCGTGTTCCCACAAGCCAGAGAAACACCCACCTGCCCCTGGCAGGGAGATGATGCGTTCAGAGAGAAATACTCACCCTGCCCACAGGCCTTCCAACACCCACAGCCACTGAGCTCTGCCCACATCTAATCCTCCCTTTCTGTAATTCCCTTGAAATCAGGCATTAACTAACTTTCTTTGCACCTGTCACAACCCACGGGGAAATCCCAGGCCAGATTCAGCCCACCCAGCCAGCTGTGACATGAAAAGGTTGCAAGTACACGGCAGCCTCATCAGAACCAGCCCTCATAAAATACTTGAAAAGAGAACATGCAGAAGAGCTTCTCCCAAAAGGTACAAGTCCTTCCTTTACTGACTGTATGAACTACTCTATGAAACCAATGTGCTATTTATGTCTAAAAATGAAAGGCAATAATAAAAAAAAGAACTGTTTTATGTTGCTCAGCAAGCAATAGCACTCCTACATAACCCAACTCTTTAGAGTAAGGGTCTTTGCACACCAATCTAACATTCCTTTGACTCCAACAAAGTGGAATAAAATCTATTTCAAATATATTATTTGATGAAAGCAGATGTCAGCAGATACTGCCTATGTAATTGATATTTGATTTATTCAAGATTTATGCATGCTGTGCCTTAGATTTATTAATGATAATCCCCTGCTCTTGTGTTTAATATAGTGGAACCAAAACATAATTTGCTGGGATCAGTCAGAAATGCATCAAAGTGATTAACTCTACATGCAAACCATTATCCAGTGACATCCCTACTGTGCATAGTGCAAAAGGAGGCAATAATACAGTAATTGGCTTCACTTAAGCAAGTCAGATATTTGCTGTGATTGCTGGTAAAACTTGGTCCCTTTAATCTCAACGGTGTTACTTCTTCACATCCATCCTTCATCTTCCCTTGATACATTCCTGTTTGCAAAAGAGTCAGAAACTTAAAAGAATAATTTAAAAAATGAAAAAGCAGAACAGCCAAAATTCCTCCAAACACCTGGCAATTTAACATGAGGAAATCATCAGAATCACAGTCAGCACAGCAGTGAAACTCAGCTCTCCTCCTCAAAGCAACTAAGAGTGTCTCTCCCCCCTCCAGAACCATGTTGTTCGTGGCATCCCTCTCACTGCAGGGATGGAGTAGGGAGTAGCACGGCAGGAATAGCTTGAAAAGACCTCAAAGGAGGGATTAAGTTCAACGAGGAGGTGAAACTGTGACTCTGTGAGTAATCATAGAGGTTGGAAAGGCCCGTCCTTGACTTCAGCTCTTCCTCACCACTGGGTGCTAGTCTTTTATCTGGGGAAGAGCCCTAGCTCTGGGGGCTTTGGGACAGAGGCTTGAATGAAGAGGCAGAGAATAAAAAAGGCACAGAAAATCCTAGTCCACACAGGCAGAAGCAGAAAAGCTGTTGGAAAAAGGAAGCCTGGGAATTCTCTCACTGGAGTCATGACAGCCAAAGTCTCCATTTAGCCTAATTAATTTGTTCCACTCTTGAACAATACAATTTCAGTTACATGTCTTACGAGTTGTTACATTTCCAGGCAGATCCATTGCCATTGCAAGAGCAGCCATGTGTTTCCGTGTTGTGGAACTAATTTTTTATCTCCTGGACCTGCCCAGTCATTCTGCTCCCGATGACTGGCTGACCTACAGGACTGGCTGGATTCCTTTTCACAAAAGCCAGAAAGCACCTTTACCTCCGAGTCCCATAAGCATGACTCCTGAAGCTGTCTGGGGGTAGTACTGCCCTAACAAACAGTAAATGTGGTGTTCTGACATTCAGTCTAATCAGAAAGGAGGTGTCTTGAGAGAGAAGTTTTTAAATGAGATGTTAAAATCCACCATCATTATCACTTATGAAAAGAATATGCGCTTAGCATGATTTTCTTTCTTTCTTTCCACCTGAAATGACAAAATGTAACAAAAAACACAAAGTCTTGTTTCTCCTAGATACAAGGATGATGTGCTATGACACAGAATTTCCTCACTAAAATAAGTTCATCTTGCATTGAGGGTGCTGGCTGAAGAGCGCAGTGCATGCAAGCCCAGACAAATTTTACAGAAAATGCAGAGTTGCAGCAGCTAGAAGAGGACACTGGGCCTGCCTTGCCACAGAGAAGCTTTGTGACCTGCCAGATTGAAAATAAGGACCCTCTGGATAGCTTGTTAGAGCAGATGCTGAAGGAAGAACAAGAGAGAGCTGGGCAATTCTTATTCCCTCATCTTCTTATCTCCCAAGACAGAGCTAGGAGGCACCAAAATCAAGCAAGTACCAGCCACATGAAAGAATAAGAAAGGGAAGTAAGAGATAGTCTATTTTATTAGAAGGGAAAAGGAATTCTAGATTTCAAGTAATCACCCTTGTTCTTTTTTTGTCCCCTCCTACCAAAACAGGCCAGCCTCCTTCCTGTGGCTTCCTCTGCCTTGATGCCAGGAGAGGAGAGTCTCTGCTTGTCCAGCATGTGCCTCAGTACACCAGTATTCATGGCTTTCACTTTCCTGCAACTATTTCTACACAGTACAAAAGTCTTCCTCTCATGGAAGACTGTCTGATTCTCCCAGCATGGAGTTTGTGCTCTGACCAACTTCAGCGAGTCTTTCTCTTTTCTACCTGGATATTTAAAGAAAAAAATTTCCCTGCATTTCCAAATGATGCAGCTAACAAGCTGAGATTATGACATCAATCCTCTCTGGTTGGAAGGGTCTACAATTCCCTAGTGAATTTATTGTTGAACAAAATGAAAAAAGAAAAGGATTGTTTCAATTATAAGAAAGTTCGTATCATATGCAATTTAAAAACCCAAATTCTTCATTAATATACTTTCTCCAGATTGAGAATAATTACAGCCATCTGGAGATCAAATTATAAAATGGAGACTTGTGCTGTAAGAAGGAATATTGTCACTCAAACCTTGTACAATTTTGTCTTTTAAAAAGATCGCTAACACTGATTTTATAATGTTCTGCTTCATCCTTCTTCCAGACTGTTTTATCCTTAAAGTTGTTCCAGAACACTCCTGATGTATCCATGGAGTACCTGAGCTCATGATCAAGTCATTTCACTGCCGAGACACTAACGAAGGAAAGGAGAAGAATCACCAGGAGCAGAGGAAATATACATTAGGAAAGTGAATACCAAAAGACAAACAGCCTAATTGTCCCCACAGCTTCGGAGGAGTCCCAGAGACAGTCGCTGCTTTCCAAGCCCTACAAGCTCCAGATGGGGCCCCTCTCCTCCAGAAGGATAATTCCAGAGAGGAAACCTCAGACACCAACTGCAGACACTGCCAAGAGAGAGGCTTCTGGGCACACAGGAACATCCTCTGAATACTCCTTACCCCTCCAGGGTTGTTTGAGTGCAGCCTATCTTTACCTCCACCTTATGCCTTCATCTCTTCTGCCCTCTCCCCTGTTACCTTTTCCCTTGTAGACAAACTGACCTCTTTTTCAAGAAATCCATCACGTTCCCCCACAATGGGGAATTGAAAGGGTCGCACACAGCTCCCTGAGGGCATCTTCCACCCACTCTGACTATGCTCCCTTTCCTGTTTCCACTGGAATATCTCTGAAGACAAGAGACACCTATGGATCCAGTTCATGCAGCGAAGGATGTTTGTGTGGACCCCAAATGCCCGACAGAAACAAACACAATTCATGACAGCTCCCACTTTCAAAGATCAATGAAACAACACTTTGCATTTTAATGACACTGATTAAGCTCCTTTAGAATACAGAACTAGAAAACTTCAAACCATTTGTGCTTAAGCCCATTCAAAATAATCAGTACTTTAAGTTTCACTGTCCATTCCCTAACACACACACACACACAGAAGAAAACTTGCAGCCTCTTGCATCTCAGAATCATAAGACAGTCACCCAGAAGTCATAGGATAAACTGAGAATGAGTGACATACTGAAAATATTCTACTTTAAAATTCATTTTTTATGCCTTCATGGATATGATACTCTCTAATGGCCACATAATCTTCATGGTCTTTTCCATAGACAGAAGGCCTGGCTATTTAAGGGAAAACTGAGGATTGTCTTTGAACGCATGCCTTCAGGAATTGCAAGATCAAGGGAAAAATGAAAGCAAATGCAAAACATCAAGTATCAGAAGAGTCATGGTTAAAGAAGAAGGATGAGCTGACAATGAGTACAGAGGGTCAGTTCATTAGGGAAGCTCTGATATAAAACACAGGGATTTTTTTCCTCAAGAAAACCAGGAAAACAGCAGCTTCAATTGAACTACATATTATTTTGGGCGTTTAAAAAGATATGCCCATATTTAAGATGGTTAAAGTATATAAATGACTAATCACAAAAGCAGCATTATTCCCTGACACCTCTCCTGCTCTGTAATATTGTTACTTGGCCAAATATCCAAATATTGTTACTTGGCCAAATAGTAAAAACTCTTTCCATCCCTGCATATCACAAGAGGCTTGGACACAAAGAAGTGTTTCTCATCTCTGCTGCTACCCAGAACCCTGACCTTTGAAAAGCTCAGTGCAGACCCAAAGGTCTGGCAGAACTCGCACTCCACCACCTAGCCAGCTTTGAAATCAGCTGAAATTTCCATGCCCTTCAAGCCTTTTAGATGAGCTGATGGAGGACAGTGGCAGTGGGAAAGAATGACAAGTTGATAAATATTAATCTGTTTAAACTCATTGCTGAGCTATAACTAAAATGCCTGGAAAGTTGTCCCATATTCCATACACACAGGGAGGAAATATGAAATACCATTTTCAGCACTGACATAATTCGGCTTCAACAATCCTCTAAACAGGGTTTCCCAGGGAAAACCATCGCTCTGGCTCCCTCCTCTTGTGAGCTGGGTCTCTGTCCATGTCATTTGTACCACTCATTTCCTTGGTGGTTTCCAAGTCACCCCTCCACTACCCACATCCCTGAGCCCAAGAGGAGCTGGGCAGCTCTTCACTTAGAGAGATACCCTGCAAACCCTTTGTACAGAACAGGAAGAAATGGTGGATCTGAAACCCTACTCACATCTTTCCCTGTGAACAGTGCCCTAGGAAAAGGACTACTTGGCCTGACCATGAGCTACCTGGGGAAGGAAAAGGGCCACAAGGCACTGCATGGATTGGTGCTAATGAGCAGGACTAGTCCCTGCAATAAATCCACATCTAAAGACTACACCTCTGAATAAGGACATTTTTGGGATATGAGGATGTTAACAGGATATGGCACCAATGATTTAAGACAGCGAGTGTCTCCTTTGAGCTAAGTGTCCCTGCCTTGGCAGAGAGATGATGGTATGCTGGAAATATTAAACTAGCAACCTCCGTGGAGATACATAGCTGCAAGTAAGAACAGAATTTGAAACCCTGTCGTCAGGATAAGTCATCAAACAGATCCTCCTAAACAGCAGCCAAATATATATCCGCATCTACTGTTGTAGGTGTTAATGGAACAGCTCCCAAATATGAATGCTGAAATAACATCCTGATCTCCTGTAACCAGAGCTAAGAGGATTTGCCATTGATATACCAGCTCTGAGCTGGATTTACTTCAAAATTTTCAAAAGCCCCTGCAATGGTATAAAGCACGTTTTTGTGTCAAAGGAATCTGGAGGAGTGCTTCACATGGAGCACTGGGCAATATGTAATGAATTCCACATTCTAGCTTTGTCCCCAGAGAAGCCTTCCACAGATTCCACAATGGATCAAGAGGTTTATTGAATGGGACAATGTGAGAGGAAATCTATTTTACAACTTCAAGCAAGCTTCTGTCCACAGAGGATGAACAAAATTTGTTGCTGAAAAGAAAACTAATACTAAGCAGAAGAGCCTAGATAAAAAAGCAACAAAATGTCACCTTTTGTAGTTCTTCATCCATGTATTTGTTGTATGTGTGCACCTTGCCCTACACACATCTCTATGCACCTTGAACACGCAGATGCTACACAGAAGCACTCTTCAAACACAAAGAAGCCAGAAACAGCATAATCCTGTCCTCTGGAAGTTCTTGGTATGGGAACAGTAATTAGATAATTCTACATTTGAATGTAGTACAGTTAATCAGAGCTTTCCCAGAGGCATTTTAGAATTAGGAGGAATGCTATTAAGGAATACAAATGTTTTATTTCCTAAACTGCCAATAAAAGGAGACAATCAGCTTAAAAAAAAAAAAAAAAAAAAAAAAAAAAAAAAAAAAAAAAAGAAAGACAAAAATAGTAATGGAACTAGGTTGCTTTTAAAAAAAAATCAGACCAATTCATTTCAATGTCATGAACCTAAACAGGATGTCATTATGCTAGGGAATTAATTGGATTGTAAATAAAAGTGAAACTGATCAGTAAGTTTTTATTGCTTGCGATGAGTGAAGTGCAAGGATTTTAGGAAAAGCATAAATGATGAAAGTTGAATTTGTTCTGAAAATTTATTTCAGTTTGAATAATCTGCAGGGTATTAATGACACTGGTAAGAATTTTTATTATAAACATATGAGGACAGTGTGAATCAGGAATAAGTCTATTTAAACCAATAGGATTGCACTGAGGAAATATTTTTGAGGGCTGCAGAATGGAAACTAACTGAGATCAACATACCCTTTTGATGAGAGCAGAATGGGGACCACGGTTCTTTTTCTTTGTTGTTTTTTCTCCTTGCTCCACACTTGCTTATGTGCTCTCATGGAAAACTCTTTTCTTGAACTGCCAGCCGTCCAGATGAGCCCAGGTCTGGGTGCTCGTGTGGTGACAATATCTGACTCTGTGGTGACAACATCCCTCTGACCTAAAACAAAGACAGCTACCAGCAAAGCCAGCCAGCTGGAATGCAGGACCCACTGAACTGAAGGCTGTCAAAAAAATGCAAAATGCAAAAATGCAATCCCAAACCCTTCCAAAAGGCAACCTGGGTGAGACAGAGGCATTGAGATGGTGAGGAACTGGGGGCAATGGCTCGAAGAGGAAGACACATGAAGTCAAGGACCACAAAATAGGAGAATCAACGTGAGAAAGAGTACCCCCACTTTGAATTTTTGCTAGGATATTGTGCCCCTTTTTTTCAAGGAGCGGAAAAGAGTAGATTCTCAGGAGGTCTGTGTGAACAGACAGCTTGTTGGAGGTCATACCTGATGAATGGAGGTGGAGGACAAGGACTGTCCCAACTGTGAGAGGGAGAAAGTCCTGCCAGCTTCAGATGCTAAGGAACGGAGGGAGAAGCCCTGAGGGATTACTGTCCTAACTGAGCCACACTAGTTAGAAGATGTAAATACAGATTCTCCTCTCATCTTGCATCTCCCCATTATCTAGAGACTTAAAAAGGCTCATGAAACCTGCATGTAATATTATTAATACCCAAGGCAGATCAATTTAAATTAACTTGAGTAGAGCTACATAGTGTCATCACACTATGAAGTGTGATTGCTATCTGAAACCCATGGGGGTAGAAGCATATCCTTCTCATATTAACAGATAACCATGGAACAAAGCTATGAGTTTATTTAGGCTTAGAACAAGCACCAAACCCATAACTAGAAGAACACTTAAATCTTGGGATGATCACCTTAGAGAAGCCACAGCAGTGCCCTATGGCTCGGGTCTCCTGAGGACTGCCTTCATGAATAACTGCATTACTTGACTTTCTTGCTGCAGATCTGGGTTTCTGCATGGGACAGCTGCACACAGTATCTTATTAGTCCTTTCCTCACAGCCTTAAAGGGTTTTAGGAGATCTGTAATAAGGGTTTCAGGAACTAAAACTCAATTTGTTTATGCTATCTCTTAGGGAAACAGCTCAAGGAAAAGCAAAACAGGGACAGAGGAAGAGCACATGCGCAAAGGAGATGGACTCCCTTAGAACAACATAGCATACTAATTCATTCTGATCTTGCTATTTAGTACCTGCAAAGTCTACCATTATGCATTATTAAATTCATGTATTATTGAATCACAATCTTTGTTGCCTGGTAAGAAATGTGGATGATTTCTTAACTTAAATTAAAGCACTGCTTTCCTTATTTGAATAAAACTGCATTACTGGCTGCCTCTCATGGTAATCAGAAAACTGCATTAGGCAGGTAGTACTGTATGAATTAAAAAATAATGAAACAAGACTTTTCAGTCAGACATTGTTCCCTCGCCTGCTTTTCATGACAGCAGATTCCCTACTCTGAGTTGATAAGACAACAGCAAATGAAGATAACAACATGAGAGCAAAATCATTCACTCTAATAGGCTCCACCTGTGCAGGCTCCAGCTCATTTACATGACTGCAGAAAAATTAGAAATCATGCAGCAATTAGTCTCTTCTAGATTATGCACTGTGTCAACTGATACCACTCTGGAGAGCACTAGTGCTAAAATGGTTTCAAAAGATAAATCTACTAGCCTATGCAAACATTTTTAATTACCTGGAAAACTGGATTGCCTGTTTAGAAAACTGCTGTAAAGGAGGCTGCCCACACAGCCCTGGAATCAAATGTCACCAGCTTCAAATGTTTATATAAATGACTTTTATAATGTTTGATGGCTTGGTGAAACAGAACCACATATCTGCTTTTGCTGCTGTGTAGCTGCAGGAACATCTCTTTAAGGGAGGTAATGGAATTGAGGTAAAAGGAATTTTTCTTTCTCTTTTTTGTGTTAGCAGGTATCGATTCCTTTAGTCTCAGATCTCATCATCCACTCTCATCCATTGCAAAATGATGATCATTCACAGCACCGAGCAAACCCAGCAGCTATTTATGGGATAAAAATTAAGGGCTGCATTGTGAACCCTGCACTCTCCCCAGTAAGGAGCTCTTCACTTAAGAGGCCCAGTGAAGTCAATTTAACTGCTTACGAGTAGCTGTTCATCCTTGTGAGGAAGCAGTTCACAATCTGGGCTTCAATTCTCTGCCAGGGTTAGCATATGTGCTGGTGGAAAGGCAAGTCTGCCTGTCCAGCTGGTGCAAATCTGCAGCACTCCCAAGCTCACAGAAGCTCTGCAGATTTGCGCTGAGCAGCGATACGCACCCCGCGCATGAAGCATGTGCTCTCCACATCCTGGCTGCTGCTAATGAGGTCTTGAAATCACCTAGTGGAATTTGAAAATGGTATATTTCTTTGGTATATTTAAACCTTTCCCAAAGCAAAAAAAATCCCAAACTCTTGGAGTAATTAGAAAGGAAGAGAGAAAAGAAAGCACCATAATTTTGAGAGCTACAGAGTTTAATTCAGAGCCAGGTCATTTCTGTTTATCTGACTCATTCTCTTAAGAATTCCAGAGCAAGGAAATACCTAACTGTGAAGAGTGAAACCTCTAGGACTGCTCTTGAGTTTCTATTCTGTATCTGATATTTCCACAGAGTATAATAATGTGGCTTTATAATTAGTACTGGATGAACTCATGAGAGGCCACCTTAATGGCATAGTCACAGCTTTGGTTGTGTAAACTGTTCCTGCAGGCTGAGTTTAAATGCAGGCTCCAACCCTTGAAATTTTTCTTTCCCTCCTTAAAACACTGCCCATGTCTTTTTATGTCACACAGAATAAATCCTACAGATCATACAAGCAGATTTGGTGAGGGCCACCTCCATCCCCACAAGGAATTTACACAGCTCATTTCTGATGTAGCACCATGTTTGCATTACTCTCAATTCAGGACCACTGAATTATCCCTCTTTAGTTATCAAGATTTCTTGTCACAGATTTTTAGTTTTGAGACCCTTAGCTGAGCATCTTCATCACTTCTAGTTAGAAATTAAAGACCTTATCTTTTTCTCGAGGCTAGGTCCTTATAACTTGGGCCATTTCCCTTGGTCACACCTGGGAAACGTAGGTGTTCCAGAAGCACAGCCCTCCCAAAAAGCCAGAGATCTTTCAGAGCTGTCAGGTGTATCTGGAGCTGCAGTGCTGTGACAAGGCTTAGCTGAACTGGAGAATGCCTTGCCACAGGAGAATTTGAAGATTAGAAAGTTAGTGTGGAACCAAAAATATAGACTGGAAAGGATGAGGGGGCTGAGTGCAGATGTCCTGATATAAATCTTAAAAGATATCTTATTCTTCCCCTAAGCAGCCCACAAGCTGTGTGGGCTGATACCCATGAGGGGGACATCACTCTCATTATCCTTGTACTTCTGTTTCCTTCTTGTTAAACATACTAGGAAGTTTCTGTGCAATTTATAAACAATTGAGAGGTGAAAGGGAGATTGTGTTTGTCCTTCTATCCAACACACAGCTCATGCAGAGAAGGACCCATCATCCAGGTAAATGGTCTGCAGAACAGGGCAATTCTGCTCTGTTCATCTTTCATGCACGATTACGTGTCCTCATAGTCTGTGATCACAACCTCCACGGAGGCAGCAGCCCAGGATCCTCTGGCACAAATCACATGGACAGCTTTTTCACCCCTGAAGCCCTTCCTCTGGTCTCTGCACTGGACAGACTCCCACTGGCTGCTCTCATGCTCTGGTTTTGGGTGGTCACTGGGTGCTCATTCAGGAAGACCCATTATGCACAGCTCTGCTGCTGCTGTTTTTATTTTAACTGAAACCCAATGCAATTTAACCATTTTGAGGTTAATGCACACATGCTGTGGACAGCACTATAATCAGCCACACTATAGCATTGTACAGGAAAATGATGGGAGGACAGGGCCCTTCAGATGTGTGGAGACAGCTGGACCAACAGAATGCTACAAGCCCCCTTGAAATATGGCCAGAATGCAAGAGAGAGGTTCTGAACATACCGCATGGAGATGTGCATATGAGCACCTATCCTACTGCAAAACCAGTTCATCTGAGCTTTAATAGAAAGCCCTGGCAAGGAGAGCCTCCTAGCAGTCTTAATTTATTCCTTGATGATGCCACAGTTGGTGGTACTGACTAGGATTCAAATATAAAATGGAATTTATGGAGAAATTTATGAGTTTAATGGAGAAATCTGTTAAGAGCCTTGAAAGCCCTTATATAGCTAACGAGGTGTTTCAAGTCCCCCAGCAAATTCTGTGCTTGCCTGATGAGGTTCAAGTTTCATAGTTTAACCAGACAGCAAGGGGAAAGAATGACAGTATATGTGGCAGAGCCGTAACACCGACCAGGGGCTGCTCATTTGGAAGCATCTTGGAAGACAGGTTATGAGCAATGTTCATCTGTCATTATTAATGACTGAAGGCAAGTAATTAACTGGGTAAGCCTGATCTGAGATTGTTGTGTCTTATCTAAGACTTGTGGACTTAGCAACGTGCACAGGAACTACAAAATAATGCATCAGATTTGCAAATATAGAGTATCTTAAAAGCATCAAGGATAAATAGTGAGAGAAAGGGGGAGTTCACACTTGCCTCACTTATTGGGATTGCCTTAAACATACATGGGCAAGTTGAACACTGTAGAATGCAGGAGTTGCCACAAGATGGGACATTCAGCTCACAAATGTGAAAGTTGCTGGCAGAATACTGAACTTTACATCTAATGAGTAAAGCTGGATTTATAAATGGTCACTTTAAGGAGATAATCCTTTGCTCTCTGTGAAACACCTGCCAACAGGCTCCCAATGAAAACCCTCTCCTTCTAGTGGGGGGAATTTTGACATTGGTGACAGAGTTACTGTTCAATTCTGGCTTATTTGTAAGCAACTGGTGAAAACTGAGAAGTAGAAATTTCATCCTGCAGAAGGTGTCCTAAATATCTGTTGTCTGTATTCCTTCAATTACATTAATGGAGACATATCTATGGCTGTAAAGTAAACCAGCCAAGTGATGTCTTCACTGGGAAAACCTCTGAACCTCTGCAGCTTCCTCCTTCAAAGGACTCCTCTCTTCTTCCACAAGTTAATATGTATTTTCAAATGCTGTGGCCAAGCTTCCCACATTCAGGCCACACAGTGAACAAACAAGCAAGCAGGCTGAGCAAAATGAGTCTCTGCTGCAGACAGTAAGTAGACTCAGTGGTGGCAGAACAGAAAGAGTAAGGAGAGCAAACTTGGTTTTAGAAGTCAAAATAATAACATTCAAATAGTTGCTTTCCTCTCTGCTCTTTGGCCAGCTTTTGGGGAGTTTGGGGGGTTTTTGTTTGATTTTTTTGTTTTGTTTTTGTTTTCTTGAGGCGGTATGGTTTGGGTTTTTAGGGGCTTTTTTTGTTGGGGTTTTGTTGCTTGGTTGTTTGGGTTTTCTGGTGATGGTAGTTGGAGTTCAAGTCCTAAAGGCAATGCAAACTTCTGGATAAAAGGTGATGGATGGAAACATAGCTCCTATGATGTGTGCCACAGTGAAGGGGAGGAAATTAGTTCAATAACTTGCCTAATGCACCACATGGAGATAGAAGCAAGAAAAGCGTGGCTGCTAGAGGTTAATGTAAAAAACACTAACCACAAATCCAGGATAGGGCCAGGCTCCAAAATGTAAGTGAAGTGGCCTAGAAAACCCACACAAAGCTAGTCATTTACAAGCAAAGGTTCTGTGCTTCTGGAAAAAGAGGGCGAGAATAAAAACTGCCTGTGCTAGTAATCTAGGATCTGGAGCAGAGTAACTAAATCTATTGGGTTTAGACTGCCTGAAGGCATAACATTAAACTGGAGAGAGACTTTTAGTTTAATCTGCAGCATGACAGATGTCCTTAAGGGGATTCCATGTAAATATTCAGTGCATTGTTTTTGCCTTCTTAAAAAAGCTGGAGGAGTTGAACCACCACTCTCCTATCTGATGGGATGGATATTTTTCCCTGACTTGAACAAGACATGGTTAAGTTTAAGAGCTTCCTCATGATTCCAGTTCACCTCTTCCCCTGGGCCAATGTAAATCAGCTGCATTACAGGGATGTTTTAAGTAACCCTCAGCATGATGTGCTGAATGTATTCTGTCTATGCACATGCCTGCACCCCAGGAATAACTGATGTGGTCTTAACAGCAGCATCTTTGACTCCTCAGCTGCATATAGAAAAAAAATAATGGTGGGTTATAACAGGCAAAGAGAGAGGAGAGAAAAGATAAAATATTACCTTGGGATCACAGAATACAGGGGCCCATATTACATTCCCTGCACCAGATAATAAACCAATTTTTGAGGAGCTAATCTGGAGAAAAAATGTTATCTTTTGGCAGATTTCAAACTGCAGCTTAATTAGACAACAGTATCCAATGTCTCACAATATTTATACTCCTACCTGATTTCACAGAATTAGACTTGGAATGGCTTAAACTCAAGGACAGGCTATGGGGCCAAATGGGTCTGGTAAGAATTATTTTTAAAACCCCTGCTTTCAAAATAAATAATGCAGCAAATCACTTAGGGAGAAGTCTGAGAATTTTCCAAAGGAGCCACTGAAGCAGATGAACATACAGATTCACCTGAAAGACAGGAAAGAAATTTTTGTGTGTGCCTGCAACTTCACAAACATGTGGTGCATGCAACCTTCAGAGTGACTGAAATGCTGAAAGCTTCTCTAATCCAAAACTAAGCTGATTTTACACTACAACCACAATTATTTTCTTTCTTAAATCAAGCATGCCACTGCCAGCTCTGTAGCAGGTGCAAATCAGCACAGGCTTCAAGGGAGTAGTCTGATCTAAAGCAGCTGAGGATCTGGTGTAAAATGAGATCATCTGCTGAAAAATTAAGAGAAAGGCATTTCTATTTGTCATCTGCCACCTCTTATAATTGCTCAGTAATTTCTATCTTGCCCCTCTAGAAATCCAAGTGATTGACTTGCTTAGTGCACTTAGTTGTTCCCCAACATCAGCAAGCTCAGAGTACTAATGCCTTGTGTCCAGGGATCAATCCCCATAAGACACTAATTCCCAAAGGCTTTTGGCTGGCTTTTTTTCCAGATAGAGACCATAAGACCATGTCCTAGCTTTACTTACTCTGAAAAAACCACTGCACAGCCTGCACCATCATATCCCAGACGGAAAACGACTAAGAAAGATACTCCTTGTTTCACTAGCAAGGATCGCATCCTAAAAAAAAAATGAGAGTAGCAGATCTGAGAGAAGCCCTTCCACTGAGGCAGGTTGTTTCCCAGAGCAAAAACAGTACTCCAGACATAAAACTGGCCCTGTGATCTCCGCCGATCGCCTGGTGCTGCGCTGTCTGCCCGCGCTCCAATAAAGGCTTGGAGTTAGCACCAGGAGGAAATGGAGCACCAAGGCAACAACATCAACAAGAGTGTTTAAGACACCATGGAGGTTTAAACTGCTCTAACTGGGTGGATGCCCAGCATGAGGGAGCTTTATGGATTAGTTAATGCTGGCATCTTTCTTCTGTAGAAAAAAAGACTGGCAGGAACCATCTGTGTCACGGTGTATGGCCGACTGCCATGTGACACACGGCCCAGAGGGTTTACAGAGCATCTATTCTGAGCAGCTCTGTAAACCCTAAGCAAGATGATCCCAGGAGCATAGAACAAACCTAAATAGCATTAGTTTTTCCACATTTAATGCATCCAAGTGTGCCAAAGAAAGAGAGAAGAACAGAACAAGGGAATCACCAAAACCTAGTTAAGATAAAATGTCTAGATGGACATGACAGTTGCCATTCCACAGCCCAAGAATGTATGGAGGATGTAAGAACACAGTTGCTGATTTTCTTAGCTCCCTAATTTTGAGCTTATAAGTGAGACATATGAACGACCATTCTCAGTTCACTATCTACATTAGAATTACTTGTGTCCATTCCTTTAGAAGAGAAGGAAACACCCCAGAGATCAAATTATATTTATAGGAGAGACAGAAAAAAGTATTTCCTAGCCTGCTCATTGCACACAGCACAAAATCCCAATCCCAGCACTATTGATTAACCCTTTTGATCTCCATTTATCAAACTTGCCTTTCACAACACATCAGTTGTAACTCCTACCTTGCTTACAAAACTATGACAGTCAGAAGGTCATTGGTTTCTACTACCAGTAGAAAAATTCTTGCCAAACTTTCTTAAGCTCCACACAGTCCCAGATCTCCAGGACCTGCTGTGGCTGAATTTGACCTACCATCTTCCAGCAAAGACTTTATTCACTGTTGTAAGTGGCAGCTCATGTCACATTCAAAATGTCATTTTACAACCACCTTGTTATATATCATGCAACTGCTCCAGATTCTTAAAAGTGAATACAATGTTTGGGTCCAGTTGGCAAAGATGCCCCCTCTTCATTTGCATAATGATAGGCTGCATTTTAATGCTACTTATGGTTAAGGGTACCTGACACTTTCCATTAAGAAATTCGGCTTTCATTTACTAAAGACATTGCCAAACTCTCTGTGCTTGGTACTATATTTTCCTAGCCAATGTCTCTGTCTTGGGCTGAGTTATTTGGGAAAGTTTCAGTTAAAACAGTTTGGCTGTCTCCCAGAATGAAGTGAGGGGGGAAAAACAATTTGTCTGTATAGAAAAAAAAAGCAATAACCATTTAATGGAGAGGTTCTCACGACCATATGCTCTGAAGCAAGAACTTATAGCATTGGGGAAGGATTGCCTGTATCAAGCCTGTTGCTGCCCTCCCTTTCCCTTTTGGCCAGTTTTTCCTTTTGGTGGACTTCTAATTCTGTAGAAGACCCTCAGCTCGGGCATATTTTCCAGGCACATATTCGAGCAAAATTCTCTCAAGATAAGTCTGCTCAGAATATGCTCCAGATTCACAGAGCTCTCACAGATAACTTTCCAGGACCATCTCTGCCAGGCAAGATGCTGCCTATCCCAGGGACAAGAGTCATTTTCCAGAAGTCCAATTTATTTCCTTTCTTCTTCTCACCAAATCATGCTAAAATCAAGAAGATCAGAAGAGAGGCAGAGACATGAGGAGCCCTCCCCTTTCCTGCCATATAGTTTTTCCTATCTGTTCCTTGCCACTTCAGAGACAGAGAAGACTAACTGACATGCTGAGTTTTGGGATGGCAAGATCATAGCCTTCCCCTGGAGAGAAGAAACTGCTTTTCTCTTCGGCACAAGGACGTCCTAAACCAGGCTGGGCAGTTGCACTCTCTGGCTTGGAAACCCTAAAGTCATCCATTAACTCAGCAAAAGGAGCTATGCTAGGGAGCTCTCTTCCAAAGGGCACTAACCAAGAAAGGGATGAATTGAGAAAATAAAACATTCCTTCTTCAACAGCAATCAAAAAAGTCCAATGCAAGAATCTCAAATTCCATATATTCTCATTCATCACTAAAAATCATTTTCCCTCTGGAAGTATCATGCTTGTTCTCCATATGAATAAGCACAGGATACAGTGTACTGAGAAGAAGAAATGCTACCTAGGAGTTAAACCACAAAGTCAAAGGATTCCAATTCTATTCCTGGCAAATACCCAGCATTTGCAAACCAAGCGCCTGAAGCAAGGCACCAACATCCATATTCAGGCACTTAAACACGGAGTCTTGTATGCAACAGCCTTGCAAGGCCAGTATCAGTTACCCATGCTCCAAAAATCTCTGCCTTAACTGTTTGGTGTCTTGGTGTCTAGTCAACAGTGTTCAACTTGTGGAAATATGTAGGGAGGAAAAAACTGGACAAAACCACAATTAGTCTCTCTATGTCTTCCTACGGGCCAAAGGTTTCCTCTCCTCTTTCCACTCGACCATGGAAAGAGCCAATTCCCTATTTAGCAGCCGTGGTGGGGCAGAAACCTGCCAGTGTGTAGCACATACCTGGATTAAGAGTTCTCAGACACATATCCCCACCTTGATGGCATAGACAGTGATTGCTACAGGAGGAATCAGATGTTTCAGGTGTTGTAAGGCTTGGTTAGCCACAGCTCCACACAGATGCACTCCTCCTTCAGCATCACACTGGGAGTCACCGATCGCAGTGGGATTAAAAGCAGGAGAAATTACTATCTGTCATGATCTGGGAATCCTTGGCTGCTCTCTCCTATTTAATTATCTGATTGAAACTTCTTGTAGTTTCAAGTTCCCAAAGGAAAGATTTCAGCAAAAATAAACTGCAATTAAACTCTTGTCCTAAATGTTCAGAAATAACTTCTGTCTTTTCAAAGAATCACAGTATCACTAAGGTTGGAAAATACCTCCAAGGTCATCAAGTCCAATCTTTGTCTGATCACCATGTCAACAAGTCCATGACACTAATTCAAGTCATTGCTTCAACACTTCCAGGGATGGTGACTCCACTGCCTCCCAGGGCAGTCTGATCCAATGCTTGACAAGAGTTTCAATGAAGAAATTCTTCCTGATATTCAACCTGAACCTTCCTTACTGCAGTTCCTTGAGGCCATTTCCTCTAGTCCCGTGGCTGGTTACCTAGGAGAAGAGGTCAATCTCCACTTGGCTCCACCATCCCACCAGAGAGTTGCAGAAAGTGAAAAGATCTCACCTGAGCCTCTTTTCTCCAGGCTGAGCCCTCCCAGCTCCCTCAGCTGCTCCTCATCAGACTTGTGCTCCAGACTCTTCCCCAGACTCTCTCTGTTGCCTTTCTCTGGACATGCTCCAGCACATAAATGTTTTTCTGGAAGTAAAAGGCCCCAAACTGGACACCAGATATGAGGTGGTACAGTTTCACTACTGTTGAGTACAGGGGGACAATCATTTCCCTAAAGAAGGACAATCACTTCCCTAACTTTCCCCTTTTCTTAAAGCATTAGTGATTTCACCTGGGTTTAACAATGTATGCCAACTGTGAGCCTCTGCCTTGTGAGAAAAACAAGAAACAGATCCCCCAGGTAGAGCTTTTTCTAGATGCACAGAACTGTTCATAGGATCAGATTTATATATTTATAATAAATATCTCAATATATAAATAAAGGCAGGTTACCTGCTGATAACAGAATAATGAATTCTGCTCTCAAATTCCTTTGAAACAAACAGATGCTGAAGTCAGCCAGTGCCTGACACTCATGAGGTGAGGGTTACCAGAAAACACATCCTTGCAATCCTTCCAGCAGATGCTGCTTCCCAAACAGGAGCTGAAGGGTTTCCTTCATAGCCTGGTGAGTACAGTACCTGTAAGAGGGGAGGAAGATAGGGATCTGCTTTGGAAAAGCTATTACTTACCAAAATAGGCTGTGTCCTGACACAAAATTCTTAATTTTAATGCATTACTTGCCAGTCCCAACCACTCCTAGTACCACAGATCAAGGCTATTTCTCTATTTCTTCATTAAAGCTGTGCTATCACCCCAGTGAGAACAGGAACCCAGCCCAGCTGGCAGCACCACCCCCATGCAATGATGACTGAGGGAGGTCATGTTGCTAGGAGAGCTTGGAGCAAGGTGGCAAAAGACAAGCCCTAGTGAGTTATGCCTATATGTGAATACAGCTTTAAATTTTGACTTCTTTCATAAATGCTTGATCCTATTTGCTAATTCGTCGTTAGATGCAGCTTCATTCCTTTGCATCTTACCAGAGAGAATTCCTTTTTTTCCTGAAGAATTAAATAAAGTGAATGCATACCAAATGCCTAACAGATGAAGCCATAACAAGCTGTTGCAAAGCACATAACTTGATATTGTTAAAACAATGTGTGTACCTGTTAAACACTGAAATATTCAGTGTTGTTATTATTAGGTATGTTTTAAAATCCACCATAATTTAATAAATAATATTAAAGTATTTTTAGATGGACCATTCTTTGCTAAGCAACTGGTTACTACTGTAACAAACATGCAATGCTAGATCTAGGCTTTTTAACTTCCCTGAAGTGTTTTTTCCCCTCCTATGAAAAAGCAGATGTTCTAAAGCAACTGCAACTGTAAACTTTGAACATGCACTCAAAGGCAGAAATCTAGTATTTAAAATGAGCTGTTCTAGTACTAAATGTCTCCATGGTGACCCTTGGTAGTTGAGTGGGAACTAGATTTGGCAGTGAATCCAAGCGGATGCAGCTCCTGTTGGTGGTATGCACTGACCAAGGATCCATTGCATCTGGGCTCCAAACCATGCCAAGGTGTCAAGTACTGCTCCACACTCTCACCAAAAGGAGCTAAATAAGGTTTTCAGCAGACTGTTTCCACCAAGCAAACAGATAACATGCTCAGCTAATTGTGAATTAGTAATTTATGTAATGAGGTCAGGCTTTATAACGAGATTTAACCCTAAGAGTAAATCTCCCTGCAACCAGTAAATAACTAGTTTTCCCAGTGAAGTGCCCACAGAGTTAAGAATATGAAATTCTTAATTGCTTAAATATCCATATACCTGTGCACTGTTAAAATGAAATTAAAGGTTTGCTTTGCTTTTAAATTAGGCACTTCAGATAACTCAAGCCTCAAAAAAGTGTGCAAGAGCTCACCAACTAAACACAGTACCAACAATTTTAACAAAATATTTAAGTATCACATACTATGTTAGAATTGGAAGAAAACAAATTCTCTGCTTCATACAAAAACCCAAAATCCTGTAGTTCTCCAAAACTGTCCTGTTTTTTAATTTTAACTGCAGAGGAAAAAAAGCACTAGGATACAAATTCAGTTCTCCTTCTCAATCCAGAATCCCTCTTCTGATGAAAGCTGGATTAATGCCAGCAGAGCTGACAGCAGTCCTGGCCTCCTGATGGGGAACACCAGAAAATTATTGTTACTGAAAATCCAAAACCCTACATAATCTGGTTAAGATTTAAGAACAAGTAATGTTTTCTCTAATAACAGTTTTCATAACAGAGCCTTTCTCTCATGATGTATTTTTCTTACAAGCAGGATGACATTGGCCAGGGACTGGGGATGGTTGCCAGTCAACTTGAAGTGCTTAACACCCTCCAGGAGATGGTGAGTGTACATGACTGATCCTTATATTTTATATAACCTAGAGAGAAACATGGAGCTTGAATGAAATTCAGCTGTGGGGCTGGACTCTAAAGCTGAAGGAGTTTATTAAAGCCCACCTGGGAGGGGAAGCAGGTTGTATAAAGCAAATTCTCAACCTTCTGAAGGTCCATAAGCCCAGGTGGTTTGAAGGAAGTAAACACATTTTTAAAAGCAAGTCCTTTGTTCTGCTTCCTTTACAGACTTTAGCAAATCTCAGCAAGGTGAGAAGCCCTAAAGAATATACTGTATTTAGCCAAAAGAGTCAGGCAAAATCTTTCCTGGGACTATCTGCAACAATATTTTGATTTCAGATACAAGGCAACAGATCTGTACAAACCCTGCTGATTTCAGATGCGGGGTGTGATAGATTTACCCTTAGGGATCAGACCCAGGAAAGGAAAATTTCTGTTGCTGAAGTTTTACTTCTTTCTGGGACATTCCGTCGTATTCCCTTGCAGCACACACACACACCAAGGAAAAAAAATATCTTTTTTCAACTAAGACACAATGTAGTGATCTCACCATGAGGTTTCGTTTTAGCAGAAATTTTTTATTTCAGACTTCTGAAAAAAACCGTGGTAATTTGGGAGCAGTTTAATGTTTTAGTCACCAACATCCCAAGCCTTGGGACGTTGGTGACTAAAACATTCATGTAAAACCGAGAATATCTTCATGTGACTAAAACATTCATATAAAACTGAGAATATCTTCATGAGGGAGCCAAGGAGCTCAGTCCCACTACTGGTCAGCATGTGCACATCTCACACTGCAGTTTGGACAGCAATGATCTTGGCCTGAGCAGACAAGGAGACAGCTCCAAGACAACAATCTGCCAACTAAAACAGACATCCCAGGCTCAAATTCCCATCCCCACCATGCACAAGTTCCATCCCAGCTCCCATCCCTATCATCACCTTGAAAAGAGATGGCTCAGATCCAGAAACTATTTCAGGACCAGGGACCAAATGAAAGCTGGAGCAGCAGCTCTTTCTTGTGAAGTCTCAAAGGACAAATGAGGCAGCATCTTTCAAAGCAGGAGGCAAGTCTCGTTCCATTTATGGCTAAGATTATGACTGGGAGAATTTAATAGAAATAAAAGTTTCAGAGATCAGCCAGTACAGGAGCTTTGGCTGCAGGCACTCAAGGAAGAGACCAGATCTAATAACAACCTGCCACATCCTGGACCAGATCGGCTTCCCAAGTGGATTGTAAGACATAGCCCTGTGTTTATTTTTGCCAAGATCAACCTTATGTGTATTTATATTGCCTGGACAAAGAAGGCTGACCAGAAATGAGCAAACAAAACCCACCTTCCTATGCTGCCTGTGGCTCCAGTGGTCCCATTGACACGACCATCTCTCAGCTTAAAGTGCAGACACAAGGTGCCAGGAGTTTGTCTGATACTTGTAAAGGACATTGCTCAGGCTTGGCTGGGCAAAAGCATTTGCTACCCCAGAGCTCTGTTAGGTGATCCCAGTCTATTCTTGTTTCTTTTTGCTACAGAACAGTAACATTGGCCCAGTGAAACATGTACAGTGAAGGAAACACTGTACTGGACAGGCACAACCTCAGTGCTTCAGTCTGCACAGGCCTCCCAAGGTGGGTTTTCTCCAGGTAACTCAAAAATACTTCCTGCATCCTCAGTCCATGTCAGGAAGTACAGAGCCAGACACAGATGGCCAGCATGATGATATCTGGTGTAAGAGTGACAAGTAGAGAAGAGTGAGCTACAAAAAAAAGTTCTAAGACAAAACCAGTCTGTTTCAATAGACCAACACACACTTGGACAAGCACCCTGTCAGGTACACACATTCCTCTGCAGATTACAGAAAACACCTCTGGGTGCTGGTGGCTCAGAGATAAGTCTGTGCACCTGAAAGCTGAAAAGCTGATAAAGACATTATGGTTACCTACAAACTTTTGTCATGGATGCAAAAACATTTGCACTTCAGTATAAAGAAGAGGACTCTGGGAAGTATTTCATTATAAAGCTGAAGAGCTGCTTGGACTTGCTCTTCCAGTCCAGATAACTCTTGGTTGACTGCGCTCCTTGGCTCTTTTCACCCTTCTCAATGTAGAAGCTATCCTGTCCTGCTGCTCCAGAACTGATCCCAGCACTTATCATTTCAGTCAGGTCAGTTCAGTTTGCTGCATCTTAGGTTTCAAACTTTGGTGATGAACTTTCCATGATTTCAGACTTCAAAAGGTCCCCAGCCTGTCAGAGTGGCAAGTCAGGATGCCATATTCTAGAGTAAACAAAAATGCAGATCTTTATTTTCAGTCTTCATGAAAAAATATCCGAGAATAGAGTCAATGTCAAAGAATTATGTCAAAGAATGCCAAAACACATTCCCCTCTCCAAGTCCGTCCTTCCTTCCTTCCTTCCTTCCTTCCTTCCTTCCTTCCTTCCTTCCGCCACTTCCGCCACTTCCGCCACTTCCGCCACTTCCGCCACTTCCGCCACTTCCGCCACTTCCGCCACTTCCTTCCGCCACTTCCTTCCGCCACTTCCTTCCTTCCGCCACTTCCTTCCTTCCGCCACTTCCTTCCGCCACTTCCTTCCTTCCGCCACTTCCTTCCGCCACTTCCTTCCTTCCTTCCGCCACTTCCTTCCGCCACTTCCTTCCTTCCTTCCGCCACTTCCTTCCGCCACTTCCTTACACCACTTCCTTCCGCCACTTCCTTCCTTCCGCCACTTCCTCCCTCCCTCCCTTCCTTCCCACTGTTGGTTTATCTCCATAATATTTGGATATGTTAAACTCCACCCTCAGTAATAAGCATGAAAATGAAATGGTGCAATGCAATTCAGAAAAAGAGAAAAGGTGAACAGTGAGGGCTCAGACACAGCTGTGTCCGGGCAGCTTAAAAACTTATCCAAGTTCCTTCACACACATACATGCACCACTGTGATGAAATGCTACTTTACCCCAAATTGGTGAAAAAGGAGGATTCACTACCACAGTCTGCCCTGTAGTAGCCGCTGAGAATAAAATTAACTCTATCCCAGCTGAAACCAGCACATGTGGCTTCAACTGCATGAGCCTTGCAAGGGAAGACTAGCACTTCCAGGAATTATAAAAATTTGAAATTGCCTCTCTTGGTCTATTTTTCCTCTTTTTCTGAGGCAGACAAATCCAGAAAAACAAGGAGAAGCCAAACAGGTAGTTAAATATTCAGCAGTTCTAGATATATCACAAAGGAAAATAGTATTTGGTGTATAGAGGAAGGTGATTAGAGCGCATTCTTCGTTTCAGAATAACAGTATCTGGAAAAAGTTACAAATATGCACTACACATTAACTTTTAAGATTGGTTTGGGGTTTTTTTCCCTTGGGATATAATAAAGGAGGGGGGGAAAAAGGAAAAGAAAATATTGAAAAAACATCAGTGATTTTGACATGTAAATCAAAATGAAATCTACAGTATAAAATTTAGCTTATGAAGAAGTAGTGACTATTTGAGATAAAAAATAAAGTAGTGTTTCAGGAGAACAATTAACTTGCTATTCCTGTGTATATGCTAATTATAACTTCACTAACACAATATTAAGGACTGAAAATAAAGTTCCGCTTATAACAGATAGGAATTGTAATTGCCAAATGCTGTAAATTTTGACAAAATAACTTAATTCAAAGTTTATTTGTTAGCTCAGACAGAAATACTGAAGTATGGCAGTAATAATATCACCTTATATAGTATTCTAAGGGGCTTTTTACTGTTCCCAGAGAATGAAAACCAGTTTACATACAAGTTTTTCTTCCATATTTTTCCAATTTTTTTCTCTTTAGGCTTCTGGAAAGAAAAAAAAAAAAAAGGAAAAAGAAAAAGAAAACAGTACTACAAAGTTAAGAGAAAAAACACACTGTTTTTGTGTTTGCCCACTGTTTTTGTGTTTGACTCATTGCTGCTGCCCAATGCAGTATCAAAGTTAGTGGAGAAAATACCCTTGAAATCAGTGCAACTACTTGCAAGGAGTCAAGACAAGCACAGGCTCAATTTTTGGAGCTGCTATTCTGATTCAGTTATTGTAAGTAAATGAAAGGGCATGATTGGAAGGCATGAAAGGATTCAGTTTTGCTGCCTTATTCACATTCAGGGAACTGCTGAGCCTTTCATGTTAAACTGTATCCTCATAAGGGCAGGCTTTGGCCCAAAAAGACGTTTCAAAACAATTCTAACAGATGGTAGCACTTAATACATCCACGAGAAGTGTTTCGCACTCCCATGCAAGCTTTCTGAGCTCTCAGCTGGGCAAAATAGGGAAATCTCTCTTTCAAGTCATGTTTGTTTTTTTTCATGAGCATATAGAGTTCTATAATGGGGGGAAAATTGGTGAAAACTATCCAGCATCACTCTGCAACAGGTCAAAGTGAAGAGAGAAAAGAAGTCACGGAAGACTCTGAGTGCATGTCCATGTGCATGACTTTCCTTGAAGGAAATTTTAACTGTGCAGTTCCCATTAAGTCAAATCCTCATATTTTGCTGCAGCTATTTATTACACCGTGAAACAAATGTGCTTTGTTCAGGGAATATAATTCCTAATGATGAATATGAAATAGTTTTGTCAAGTGACTCTTTTCTCAAATAACAATTTGTAATTGAATGTTAAAATCCCATTTTATCCTTATTCTCACATAGGCTACACATATGACGAACTTCAAAGTGAGTATTCCTTTAATCAGCAATTCTGCAGGAGGATTTTCAAAGGGTTTTTTTTTGTTTGAGGTCTCAAGGGAACTGCTATCTTTCTTAAAGCACAAAATCCTGGATTTATGCAGATTATGAGATTATTTAATCTGCAAGGCAGTTTCTAGTAAAAATGGCCATCAAAAAATTAGGAAAATAAGATTTAAAAGTAACATGCCCAACAAGAACTGAAACTCCTCTTCTGAAGCTCACTTAGTAGCATGATTTCTAGGGCCAGACTCCAAAGTAATTACTTTTTTGAATCATTAGCCTTTTACCTATAAACTATACAAATTAGACAATTTCTGCAACTTCACTGAAGTTCTTTTTTGTATAAAACACACTCCTGGCCTAAAACTCTTTCCCTAGGAAATGTTTTCCTCTGAAGCAGGAGACGGCTGAGGGACCCTTCAAAGCTTTAAGGAGATCCTTGCAGTTATAAAACGACCAAAATAGAGTTTAAGGCCAAGAACCAGTTAACTTTTCTTAAGCAGTATAAAGATTTAAGAGGAAAGTACATTAATATCCTTTGCAGTCGTTATCTCAATGGGTGCTCTGCCTTCATTCATGGAATGAAAGTCTCACTAGATATGGTCTCATTTCAGAAGATGGGCAGTTCTTCATATATATTTCAGATGATTTATCAGATTATTTTACCTGGATAAATAAGAGAAAGGTCACCTGCTGCTGTGATATGTTTCTAGCCTCCTGGTTGTCTCCTTTTTTCACAGGTAATGCTTCAAAAGTTATTTTAATTATTATCTTCTATCTTTTTTTTGTAATAAAAACATTGCTTCTCTCAGGCTGAAATCTCAATTCCCTGAAGTCAGTGAGTTTTACCCCTAATTTAATAGAGGCAAGATTCTACCAATTGCCAGATTTCCCTTTTCCAGACTTCAAACAAACAGAGAATTGGTTAGAATGTCTCCTCTAATTCTGACATTGGTAGGAGAAAATGAATTACTGAAATTAATGCAAAGCTACATGAATTTGTGTATTTATCATATATACCAATTACATATAATCCTGAATTTGTATATATTCCTTTCCACTTTGTGTTTAACAAGATTTTCCTTTAAGCCAGAGGGTTAAAAGGTACCTTTTTCTGCACCAAAATTATAAGATTATAAGTCTTGACTGTAAGAAAACAAAACAAAACAAAACAAAAAAAAAAGAAAAAGAAAAAAAAAGAAAACCTTAAGAAGTTTATCTCTTGTCCTTGACATAGCTCCTTTTCTGGGGAGAGTGAACCCACAGTCCTTCAAGGGCATAAGGACCACACACTATTTTCCCACTGCCCGATGGGTTTCTTTTGGCTATTTTTTTAATGTTTCCAGTCCTTCATCTCCATACACCACTAGACATCATGCCCCAAGCAGCCTGGGAACGTGGCCATTTGCTAAATCTCACTGGCGTCAGCTCCAAATTGCACCAGCCTGAGCCTTAATTTTTATTCAAGTGTAACTATTAGCTCTAATGCTAATAAAAAGTCTTTGAGGAACTTCATCCTCTATTTGTATTCTCTGCTGAATTGAGCAACAACAGCAATGTGCACCCAACCTCACACCTGGTGGAGACAGTCAACAAACCTGACTGTTGTGACACTTGTATTTCAGAGTTTGAACCATTTTCCTGAATTCTACTGTTGTAGAGAAAAATGAGTATTAAAAAACAAACAAAACAAGCAGCTAAACTCACCTGCCTGGATTATATGAAGTTCATTCACTTCCCATCTCTAAATAAGATTTTGTATTGGGTCACAAGCCAGTCTGAAAGCAGTGCTTAGATCCAAGGGCCAAGGTTTAATCAGCTGTTTCTTATCATCCATTCACACATTCCATATAGGAGAAAATATCCTTTCAACTAATTGCAGTCCTGAGGAAAAGCCAATGGCTATTTTCCCCTGTCCCCCTAGCACCTCCTTTTGGTTAATTTGAGTCTTCGGATCTGCTTCAGCGTTCAGAGAGCTGCAATTATTAGGTTATTTGGCTGATGCTGAGAGGCTGGCTCTTTCTCCCCTACAAGATCAGAGCATTGTGCCCAGGGCTCCAGGCACAGACCTGAATACAGACAGATTTTCCAAACACAGAGTTAATGCAACCATGTCATCTCATAACCACTCAAGTGGTTATTTACCCCTTCAAGTGTTTCTCGCTCAGCTGCTAAGAATGAGTTCAAAAGGGAGGAAAAGTCCAAACTGAATATGAAAATTTTACCCACCTCTTTTTGGGGCATAGTCTAAACCACATTGATTTAATGGAAAGGCTCCAGCTGGCTGCAAATCAAATCCAGTACGGAGGTCCTTAAGTGTTACTGAGTTCTCGTACCATTAACTGTGGAACAATTATTATAATTTTCATATCAGTTCTTCAAAATATGAGAGGGCCTTTTGTATTATTTATGTCTTGTGCTAGGAGTTGGTAAAGTTTATTGTAGCAAGGATATTAGTCACTGATTTTAATCTTTGCCAGTTGTGATAGTGCTTGGGATTTCTTTATGTGGGTTGAAAGAACAATATAATGAATAAATAAAAACACAGAATAGAAGGGAGAAACGACAAGACTTTCCCTCCTTGCTCAAATATATAGGAAGCCAAATGAGCTCTTTACCCTGCCAAAACATATGTGGGAATAAAAGCAAAATGTGTATGTTTGGGATAGTTATCATCCGTGTATTTTGGACAAGCTGCATTTGTTTCTTGAGTGCTCTATAAGACAAGGGAGGAAACCAATGCCAACATTGCAAAAACACACACAAAAGCCTGGGGAAAGCCAGCCCCACTGTGCACTTTTGGTGCTAAATTAGGGATAAAATGTTGGAAACCAGCCCTAGCATAGCAAAAAAGAAACAAACTACCCAGTGATGGAGAAACTGCAAACAGCTTGGTTCAGAGACTCTCAACTTCTTCCCTGTTCAGGCCCCATAAGGTTCTCTCACTAAATAATTCTGTAAATTCTGAAAACATGAGAAAGCAAGGGTGCAAAACAGAAATTAATTTCTCTGTTCTAACAGAGAAATTCCTCTTTTAGAATTCAGTAAATACATAAATACCTTCTCTAATGATTTGCTTATCATCACGAACCACTGGTTTTTTTAAACATGGAATTAACTAGCCCATAGGAAGTACTACTAATAAATAGATAGAGATTAAGCCAGTGAGTGAAAATTCTTTACTGTGCAATAATGACAAACATATCAAGACATGAAGAAAGAAACATGAGGCCATGCACAAGGTCTTTCTTTTTTTTTTTTTTTTTTGACCAGCTGACAGCTCTCTAAAACAGGAGGGAAAAACAATGAAAAGAGAAACCATCAATAGCATTGATTTGTGAAGAGGTAAAAAAGCTTATAGTGTTATGTTTAGAAACCGTACATAAACAGAGACACAGTGGTATGCAAACACAGAAGAAACTCATTATTCTAAAGAAAATGCTCAGAAAAATCAACCGGACATGCCTATATATTTTCAATACCATGTTGTTAATGGAGAACATGAGAATCAATCTGCCTTTGGCACGTGGTACACAGGAAGCTTCATTGCAGAATCCTGTAAGTTTGGGGGGAAAAAAATCCAGTGGAATACCTATCAGCTGGAGAAAGCAATGTGAAGGACTAAAAGCCAGCAGGAATAGTCTTAGTTTTAACACTGCTCTGAAATGTTTCACACCATTTCTTCCTTTTTTCTCAGATTCCCCCCTGCTACTATGTTGTTCTTGAAGTTTGTCATGGTGTTCTAGACTTCTGATTTCTTTATCCAGACCCTCAAGGCCCTTTTTAGAGGGACAAGTTAAGACCATCCATCAAACGTGTAGTTGCATATTTCCTTCCCTGAATTTAGCCATCAGACTTCCTCATCATCCTTATTCAGCTGAATTTATCTCATCCTGCATAGATGGGTACAATTGGTCCTTGGATCCCATTCAGAATATCCTATATGTTAATTCTGTAATTCTGCCTCAAATACTACAGCTAAAGGTAAGTAACTGATAAGAGAAGCAGAAAAAGAGCATTAGGAGCCATGAGGAAAGACTCTGTGTTTCCAAATGGCATTTCTATTGGAGAAGGAGGTGAAGATCACAGACAAATACATGAAAAATGCTTCAAATGGCAAAATAAGAGAGAAGATGCTTCTGTGTCAAGACAATAATTGCTCTGAGGAGATAGAGTTTAGGCCAATACTGAAAATAAGATAGAATCTTATCTCTGTTTTTGCATGTAAATCTACACTAGATAAATCAGTCTTACTTCAAATGTAACTCCATAAGCTAAGACCAGAATATAATACAATATGTTTAAGACTAAGGAAATTTCTCCACATAGGCAGTTTTCAGCCAGTATATAATGTCTGTATAATCAGAGTTGAGCTGTCATTTAAAACTTTACTGACTATAAAACTTGATACGCAAACTGTTTCATTTATTTTGATCATATCCAAACTCTTTGTTTGTTATAAATCCTGGTTTAATTCCAGCCCTAGATCTCATAGCTTTTTCCGCACATTAAAATTCAACTTAGATTGTTTGACTTTTTTATGCAATTCATTCCCAAAACAACCTTTATCAGCTCTGGGAAGACACACCTTCACCTATCCCTCCAGATGAAGGAGGAAAAGTGAGAAATGAAGATGCAGACCCACCCAACTCTGGCAGCAGTGCATGCTAAGTAGCTTTTATAAACTTGGTAATTCCTATGAATTCTTGGATCTCTTCCAAAGTCTGGACCATTACTGAAAGACAGAGGATCACAAACACCTATAGTATCACCAGGTACAAATCAGTTTACTTCAGTGCCCAGTTGTGGTCAATTCTGACAAAACTGTGTAGACTTCCACCTGGATTTCAAACAGGTACCATGGAATTCATTCAGAGTGAACTCAAGCGTTTTTTGTTGCCATTGCAGATAACAGGAAACTGATTGTTTTTCATACCTTTAACAATACCCATGCTAGATTTCTATGAAATATTCTTCTTCTTCATTAAATAACTTATTTAGGATGGATGCCTCATTTAATCAAAGTTTTGAATCAACACCTCTATGAAATTGATTGATCCTTCCCAAATTCTCTGGTGTTTTTAATAAAGGGAAAGGAAACAATTTGTGCCTAGTTTGTTATCCCCTCATTCAATTTCAAACTATAGCTGATGCCTTCCTGCTGTCCGCCTAACCCCACCAATACCTTCCAAATCCGTTGTCCAGCTTCAACCAGATTTGCTAGAGGGCTACAAACTTCAGGGATTAGGAAGTTCTTATAAATTTCATGAAAAACAGTTGGATTGATGAGAAAGGTCTGAATCAGTGCCTGTCTCCTGAGAGAACAGCAGGCTCGGCTGCTGGGAGCAGCCACCCTCTCGTGCTGGTTTGTGTGCACAGAGCTCCAGGTAGACCACACACCCAACAGCAACCAGAGGTACAGCCACACAGGCTGGTGTCATTGCAGCATAACTGCATGGCAGATGTGGACAAAGAGAAAATCCAGTTTTATTCATTCTGCCACTCATGGCACAAAGCATCCCCTCCTAAAGGGCAAGCACAGCTTGGGCAGGACATCCAAACTAAGAACACCAGACTAAATTATTTGTTTGTTTTAGCAGAATTTACTAATGACTAGATGAAAACAGAGACAAAATTTCTATTCTCCAGATAGTGGCTGGACATCTCCTTTAGCAAACAAGAGCCCGAGGCACCCCTTCCCAGGCACTGAAGTTGAAAACCTTCACTTCATTTTAGCCAGGCACACCACTCCCACTGACTTCAAACAGACTAGGAATTCATTCCAAGCCTTTAGAGCTATTCAACTTGTGCTGACAGTTCAGGACAATTACGGCTCTACAATTCAGAATAAAGGGATGTTTGAAATGTCTTACCCTTCACTAAGAAATAACCAAGATCAGGTGGCCATGTGATTCCATTATTTATGTAATGCCTCAAAATGTCATTTGTCTTTTAATAAGAGATGACAGGTTTTGCATGTACAAGTTTTCTATAAGAGTAGCGTGCTCATCTTGATCCACTCAATACACACACTGCTAATTTCAGATAAAAGATTAAGCACACAGATCCTGTAGTTAATTTTCTGCAGTAGCCCTTTTTTTCTCATTACTATGTAGATTTATTTGGAATTTCTTTACACATGTGCCAGTTTTCAAAACTGATGTGTTTGGATCACAAGCTTCTTTTGGGAAGGATTTTGTTTTCACTTTCTGTACCTCAGTACCTCACAGTATGTGCTCCTGATGCCTACTTGAGGCTCCCGTGTGTTCCTGCATGCTCACTCAGAATAAAAGAGCATTTGATATAGAATTCATGGTTCTTTTTAAGCACCAATAGGAAAATTGTTATTTTTAGTTATGAAATTACACTTGATATATAAAAAGCAGTCTGTGAATTACACTCTTGTACTGAAACAAAGATATATCTGATGTTTGAAATTACAAAACAGGACAATCCAACAGCAACACTTTTCTTCTCTCACCTCAAGGAAGCAGCATCCATCAATATTTGTCATTAGCTTGATACTTGTCATTTGGTACTTGATAGCAGGAGATAGTAGAAAAGAGCTGTAACTGTGACATGGAAAATGTCTCCTCTCCTGAGAGCAAAGTCCCTGCTGAGCTTCACAGGAGTTTGGTTTCTCCTCTCTCTGGCACACATGTGTTTCAAAGTCCTCTCCCATCACCTGCTCTAGAAAATGCTGGGTTTTTAGTATGGTAGATTCTCCTTTCCATTATTTCTAGAAGACCAGCTGTCACCTTGGACAATCAAAATCTGTCCTCTCTGCAAAGGTGTTAGGTAGAAGGTCAAGGATATCACCTGACTGTAGTTTGTAAAAAGAGAAAGAGAAAATAAAAGTTCAATTTGCAAACACATGGTCAACTTAAACTGACCCTTTTACCAATTTCTTCACCTCAAAAGTAAAAGAAGCCAGGCACAGAGACAACACATTACTATGGTGCTGAACTGCCAGAGTTGTGTAGAAAATAATGTCATTTAGGCACAACTGCAGAAGTTCCAACAACAACCAGAAAATAAATGGTTGGACCAAGGCCTGGTCCAACCTGAAGCAGCACTGCAGGTCATCACTGACTTTGTTTTCTGACCTCAGACCTCAGGCTTTGAAAGGATAGAGACAACGGCAACACTTTCTTTCTGTCTTAGTGATACAGTCTTGCACCTGTTCTGTGAAGAAACACACAGGTGTGGCCTGAATAAAGCCACCTGAAAAGTGCAATGACAAATAGCAGAAGCAGACTTCGAATGGCCACCACCCTGACACCATGAACTGCTTTGTTTCCTGCGAGACTGTTTGCTTTCTATGGCCTTTATTAATGTCCTTCTCCAAACTCCTTCACCTCCTGCATTTGTCCTCACTCTCACAGATATGAAGCAAAGCCACAACATTATTTCAGATGGGAAGTCCTCCCCTCTTCCCAGACTGAGGGACAAGGAGGGTGGCTGACGCTGCATCCATTGGACTCCTTGGATCATCTATATATTGAGGAATCTCTAGTTGGATTCAACAAGAACCTCTCATATGAGGTTTGGAGAGCTTGATTTTGGCTAGTTTTGGCTGAAAGTAATCTAGCACAGGCTATGCTTATTGGAACAATACTCCAATCTCAGTTCCAGAGTGGGTAAATCTCCTGTAGATGCACAGAAGAGAAAAAACTCAACATTGATATGAACAGAATGTCAGAGGTGATCCTACACAGAATCACTTTTCTAAGACTGAGTTTTCAAAATTTGGCAACTAGAGTGAAGTGAATATGACCTTTCCCCAGAGGGGCCAATACAAGAACGAAAATTGAGTCTTGGAAAAGACACAGACTCCTAATATTATGATAAAAAGAAGCCACCCTTCCTGGAAAAGAAACACCAAAGGGCCTGAGGCCAGCATTTGATCTGTGCTAGGAACATTTGGATAGTTTTATGAGCAGCAAGTTCATCAAGAATCTTGCCTGAGGTTAAACCTCACAAAAAAGACAAAATAAGGTTAGCAAGGACTGTTCATGTGAGAAGAGATGTACAGGAAGAGGCCAATGTGTTGATCTTGCATTATGGAAATCAATTAAGCATTAATTATAAATGTTCCTGAAGGTTAAGTGAAGTGTGCTTTGAAATGAGCCAGCAGGCTGATGGACCCGTTGGGCTTCCTGATGCAACCAGCTATGAGCTCCTTGGGCAGAGGGAAGTGCTGAGCTCCACTGGCCCTGCATAGCTGGGCACCCCATCCTGCAGGCATGGCAGGGATTTGCCATGGACAGCAGAGGGGTCCTGAGGAACAGCTCTCTGAGACCTGCACCAAGCACTGGGGCAGCCTTGAACAGAGGGGAGACCAAGAGCAATCACCAATGCTCCTGGGCATTGCTCATTTCCTAAATACTCTCACTCTTAGTCATACAGGACTAAAATAGCAAGCCCCTCCAAGTTGCTTCCATCAGAGAAACTTTTGCCTCAGCAAGACCAGAGTGAAGACAACAAGCTTTGAAATATTCCCTCCCCTGACAGCATTCCCGGGAGGAAGGCTGCAAGAAAAGGCCCCATTGGAGCTTTTGTTTGCTGAAGACATGGTACAAATAATGTTGATCAAGCAGTTTCTGCCTTCCCTCCCTTCCCTGTCATGCAGTTTCTAAAAAAGAGCTTCTCCTGCTCTGCTACATCTGTGGAATAAGGTGGTTTGTCTCCACTACTCTGATTATGTACAGCTTAATTATCTACTGACTAATTGCACTTGCCTTCTTGAATGTCTCCAGGTAACAGGAGTACTGCTTTCTTTTTGCTCATTGGGCCATGAAGGCAACCAGTTTGTCTCATCTTTTCTGGTACTTACAGACAAAGGGCCTTTCAAAAGAAAATATCCTGAACAGATAATCTAAGTAATCCCTCTTTCCACGCCCCAAATAAGACAAATATATGTGTGTGCATGTGTCCATCCAAGAGTCAACTCTCAATGCAGTAACTTGACTGTACCACCCTAAGAGCTTTACCTGTTCGCAGAGGGAGGAGCACCCTGCCCACAGCCACTTTCCAAGTGATTTATTTAAAGGAATTTTCTGGAATGCAGGGTTAATCCTGACAGCCATACCTGCTAACAGCTTGAAGCAGCAGCACAAACAAGGGTATTGTCACTGTTGCACTGTGACGCGCAGGTCAGCATTCCTGCCTCTTACCCAGGGATGGCCAGCTCTCATACAGAAGAGGTGCCTGCCTATTCCCCTGTCACAAACCAAGCACAGATAAGTGGACAAAACTTAAACTAGAGCCAGAAATCTGTGCTGCAGTAAAACAAGAATGGGGGATAGATCAGTAACTGGTCCACAGCACATCCGTGTGATCAGCCCTTGTACAAGGGTCAGCACACATCCCTTGGGACATTCCCTTTTCAACACTCATCTAAAATGGGAACCAGTCAAGAAACTGCATTTCCAAGCAGAGGTAATGGAGCCAACAGCAGTGCAGGTCTCAGCTACACATCTTCATGTGGAATACTTGGAAAGCTGGGGTTCTTCCAAGTGCATCTGGCTTCAGCAGAGTCCAATGTCTTCAGAGATACTCTTCTTGAGTTCACTGCAGCTGGGAAGAGCAAGTGGATAACAACAGGCAGAAAAATACCTGCTCTGAGGAGTCAATTGGATTGTGACCCCGAGAGAGACTCAAATCCTGCTGGGAAAATTGGCAGGAAAAACAGGCTGTATGTGTAAGTGTCAGTAAGTGAATGGGTATATTGGCACTCTTGCATATTTTCTGTCACCGTTAGGTATCAAAGCCTGGTGCAGAGGCTTTCATGCTGTGTCTATCCAACAAGAGACATGTACAGCCAAAGCAACAGAAAAAGGCTGAGGCTGTGGTAGAGAACTTTGCCTTTTTGGAATAACAGCAGGTAACACCTGCCTGCCACAGAAAATTTGCCTTTCTGAAACCTGAATTGACCAACGTCTTGAATGTTGCAGTATAGGCCAGTTCTGAAAACAACCCTCTGACCAGGCATGCAGGGCATCAGACATTGATGTTTCTACTTTTACAGCTATTGCGGCTAAACACAGAGTTTTAGAATCTATGTAAAAAGAAGTGTTTTGGTCAGTAGATATGAAAGATGATACAAAGATTTTCTTCAACTGAAATGATATCATAATTGTGCTCCTTAAAATAGAAGAATACCCTCCAAATGATGCATATTCTCCCACTTCCCCTGCTCAAATATCTTTTTGAAAATTGATTCTGGAAGACAAAAATTTGCATAAACCTGCACTAGAAAGTATCTGAGCATAATCCAAATCTGAATACCCTGGGATGGTGGGATGAAATGGTTATTGACTAAAATGTCAATAGAGCTTTGATTTTATGGCAACTATCAGCCTGATACTCCCTGGAAGTCAATTTAGCTGCAATTTAAATTTTGCAATTTTGGTGTTATCAGAGTTTCTCTTTCCTGTACTGTTTTTTGGGGGGATTCCTTCCAACCCCCTCCAGTCAGATATACTGAGTTAATACATTTAATCCCCTTGATTTCTGCCTCCTGAGAGCCTTCACCATCCTCCCTTTGCTATGAGTCAAACTCAGCCCATTACTAATAAATGAAAAATGTTGTCTTTTTCCACTCTCAGGATTTTATTAGCCCAAGAAACACAAAGAGTCTTCTTCCTTCAAATTTTGTCAATCCCCACACCACTCTTACATCCTTCATTGGGTCTTTTCTTGTGTTGCTTTGGGCCATGGAGCTCAATCCTGTTCAATACAAGTGAAATCTTCTGAGCACGTCTTTGAAAAAGGATTCCTCCTTTGCTAAGAGAAGAGGGTACTACTGCCTGTCTCTGGTTCAGTTTTAGACCAAAAACCTCACAACTGAGGTTTTTTTAGGCCACCAAAGACAGTATGGGAAAAAACGTACAAAAAGAATCAGCATGTTTTCCTGTGTCTCGCCAACAATTATGGGGGAAGCAGGGAACAAACTGCTCGGTGTGGGGCAATAGTGGGCACAGAGACATCTCCAGATTGCTGAGGAACACAGAGCCCAAAATAATGAGAACTGAAGACCATACACATTAAAACAGCTGTTGCGGAGCCACCAATCTACCCAGAGAGGAAAAAGCCCCTTCATAGGTCTTCAGCACAAAATTGGGGCACCAAAATATTTTCCTGCAGATTTAATCTGCAACAACACAAACAGAGAGCGAAGGCTTTTGATTAGACAGTACCTGCCAGGGAGTTTACCCCTGTGAGGGACAAACACTGAGCCATAACATCTCTCTCTCATTTATACCATTGAAAGAGAAAACATCTAATTGAGCAACAAATGCCTTATTTGCTGTTATGTCTGGAGTTGACCAGAGCTACTCTCAAGAACAGCCACTGCTGCAGAAAATAGAAATTACCAGGGAAAAACTATTATGGCACACATGAGAAGAATATGCCAAGTAGCCCAAAGAAATGGGTAAATAAAGGCAATTATCAAATGGCATATGAAAAGACAAAAATTTCCTTTTGATACTCTGCTTTTACACTAGTCTTATCTAGACACATCATATGTTGGCACTCAGTGAAGTTAGATAAGGTGCTCAGCTCTACTCAGCACATGGGCACTGATATTTATTTCAGAAATAAAACGGCCTTGTAATTAATTGGTAAGGCTGTACATGGTTAATTTTTGATGCCTTGTAAATGCTAATTATGACAGCAGATGTTAAAGGATTCCTTAGGAAATCAATACTTTATTATACAATAATTGCATCTGCAAGTTTAATGTTCTTCATAAGACCTTGAAGGAATGGAAGAGGTTGGGAGGCCAGATGATGCAAAGGTGGCTGCATGACCTGGAAAGTTATCAAGAATTTGAGGCCTAGTAAAATGCCCAGATGTCATTAAAATTTTTTTCAAAAATCCAACACTTATTATGGAAAGCAAACTGTGAGTATATCTGTCTAGATGACACTTGGGCCCAATACAATCCTGGGCACATATAATTAAAATGGCTAGTTCGTTATCCATCAAAGAGGTTTGATTATGCCTTTGCCTTAATGATTTGTTTGTCTCAGGAGAAGCATCTCAGCCCTGTCGCCCTTCATCTTGCCCTGGCTCACTCCCCAGTTGTTCTAGCTTTCTACATAGGAGTCAGCGAGGAGCTACTGTTGGGGTTGTTAGCCCTGGAGACAGGATACAGCTGAAAAATCATTCTTCCAAGAATTTCTGGGTCACTGTCTAATTGATACTAGCATTAGCATGCTTCGTATTCATGTTCCAAATCCACAGGCAGTGCTTACTCTGACCCAGCCATGTGGGACTGCTCTAGGCGGTGAGTGGGAACCCAAAACAACGCTACTGTATCAGCCTAAGAACACACCAGCCCCGAGAGTTTTAGCACAACAAAACAGAGAAAAAGAGTCTTTCTTCCACTGTGGTCATCCATGCAGCAGCGCATTCCTCTGGTCTTTATTATACACTTTTAATAAGAAATATACAATGTTTACCTTATATACAATATATAAGGTTTCATAGACCTTATTAATTTGTAAAGAAAACACAAGTTATTTCCTTACATCATAGGGCTTTAATTTTTTTAATCATTACACATTACAAAAATCCAGGGACTTAAATGAAATGAGTTTAAGACTCAGTATTTTATAAAAGGAGTCCAGACCACATTAACAAATGTTATACCTTTTGCTAAAAGCAAAGTGTTTCACAGGTTGTATTGCAGCTTATACTTTGTTGAGAAACTGAATGAGAAGTGAGTAGTGATTCATAAAACAATCTGTACATTTAACGCATGATAAAATAAGATAGTATCACATAGCTTTCTTAGAGAGGCAAAAGGCGGTGCCTTGTGATCAGCAAACTACTCAAATAAAAAACCCAGCAGGAGGGGATGTAATGCTGGCTTGCTGCAGCCACTCCTAGTGATTCATATCATCTCCAGCAACTCACCCAGTCAGCACATCCAAAACGCAATAAGAGAATTTGATGCATGCCCCTGCCCAGTCTCCCCAAAGGGATGAAAAAAGGACAATATGTGCATCTGCCCACAGGTGTGCTGCCCATGAGGCACTTTTCTGTGAAAGGATGTTCACTTCTGTGCTATGGGGAGAATTTCAGTTTGGCTGCCTACAGGCAGGTTGGAGGCAATCTGCCTCAATACATCAGCTGTATGGTGACAGAGGTTGTTCCAGAAATTTTGTTTTCCAGGAGAAAGCATGGTCTTTGCTGAACACAGCAAACACCCCAACAAATCTTCAAAAGTAGGAATCCTGACACCCTGAAATATCCTCTCTTCCCTTTTTGCCCAATGATATAATTTTGTGGCATTTGTCCATGACTAGCAAGATGTAATATACATTAATTTATGAAGGAGTGACACATCACTGCTCAACACCCATAAGGAAAACATGCAAAAGAAGTAACCTCATGTATACTGAAGAACTGGCAACACAAAAAGGAATTTCTTTTTCCAGCATGTCCAACGTGACCTCACTCAAAACCATGAGGGATGAAGAGCTTTACCTGTATATTCCATAATCCCTAGCTCACCTGGCGATTTGCTCAGTGCTTTGTAACCTGCAGATGTAGTCAGCGCAGGGAACACAAGTGAACCCATCAAGCTATTTCCAAACATTTCTGAGGGTATTACCAATATCTGGGACATGGTTTTTGGAGACAAATCAGCACCCAGATAGTCACCAAGCTAAGCATCCTGGCTGGCTGAGTCCTATTGAAAACCCACCCAACAGTGCTTTGGAAATCTTGCTCTTGTTGTGAAACCTATTGAAAACCTATCCTGAAAAGCTACGCAGGAGCAGCTTCTTCAGATTTAAAAGCAACATAAATGTCACTTTACAAGTCCAGGCAAGGGAATGAAATGCTTAGTTCTAAATAGAAACTCAGCCCAAACTAAAAAAAAAAAAAAAAAAACAAACCAAAAACCAACACAATCACCCCCTCCCCCTCCAAAAAAGCCACCCAAAAGCAAAAACAAACAAAAAACCTCCACCAAAACAAAAAACCAACCCATAACAGAGGTAAATAAACATGGTTACCTCTAAATTTTCCTTTCTTCAGGGACAGCATCCACTGGCATTACCCAATATCTTCACAGCTGCCTGGAAGTCTGAGGACTCAGACCAGACTCATCCATCCCTGCCACAGGCACAACTCTCCTGCTGAAAAGCCCCATTTGTTGGGATGACCCAAAGCTTAGGACTGAAAATGGGTCCTTCTGACAATATACACCTGCCGTTCAGTCAGACACGGAACTGTGTGTACACACTTGGTGGAGAGCACAAGAACTCTGCCATTCAGTCAGTTCCAGAGTAGAAACAGCTTATCTCTGAGCTGGTCTGTAATATGTAACCAGCATCTCTGCCTGAAGAAAGAAAATGGCAAGGTAAACACCTGAATGGGTTTCTATTCTTCTGCACAACGAAAACCACAAAGGTATCTTATTGTCCGCACAAGGTGTGGAAAGAAATGAGATTAGCTTTATAAATAGGGTCCATAGGGAAGACTTCACTAGGCACATTACTTCCTGCTGCCAAAATACTAGGCCAATTTCAGACCATGGAATAACTAGAGACATTTCAAGGATGCAGGCAAAATAGATTTGGCCATGAGGTGTTGTGTCTCAACAGCAAGATTAAGGTGGGAAGAAGATGGAGACAGCTGCTGCTGGAAGGGCTGCCCAAGCCCTACCAAAACCAGCCATGTCTTCACAAGCTGCTTGTTGAATAAATTCTACAGACGCAGCTATCCTATGGATCAATTATAACAACAGTGTTGCTTCCCAAATTGTCTTAAGGATTTCAGGATGTGATCTTTTACTATATTTCTCAGGCATGCACATTTTCACATCCCCAGACACTGAATAAGTGTCTCCAGTTCCTTCCAGGAGGATGATGAAGCATCACCAGCTATCATCATAATCTTGGGCATGCTTTGGTTCTGGAAAAGCTGCTGTGAGGGCATCTACTGGACACAGCAGTTTGGCAAGGAGGGATGCTACAAGCAACAGGGGGAAGGAATAGAGCTGAAGGGAGACAGCTCCCAAAGATATTCTGACAGTATGTAGGATTTTATCCTGACATCCCCAGGCAAGGCAGCTCACATCATCTCCCTGAGACAATAAGAATCTCCCTAACAGACAACTATACTGCTCCTCAAGCTTTTGCCAAGAGTATTGTCTGAGAGAGTAACTCAGCAGTGCTTTCTCTAGGGGAGCTGACTATCTGCTGCGGGCAGCCCAGACATGCTGAAAGTCCAAATAGAAGAAATAGTCCAAATTGAAGAAATAGTTCACTGACTTTTATGTGGTTTCCCACAGCACCTGACATTGCCACTCTGGGATGATGTTCCACAATAGTGATAGTGATCTTGCACTATGCTACCTCAAGGGATACTTTGAAGTAGAAGAGCAGCAGAAGAGCAGCTCTCACTAGAGCCAAGTGCTAGTCAGCACTCATAGGGATGAGTTACAGTTTTTCCAGAAGAAACAGAAGCTCCCCATGAGACTGAGTTGGAATGGAGACGCTGAGAGAGATCATTCTACTACTGACATGTGGAGACGCACATCTCAGTGAGAAAACACATACCCACCACCCTCAGCAGAGCAGGACACAGAGAAAAGTCAGGAGGGAAGAGAGAAAATAATTTATTTCAATGGGATGACACATACATACACACAAATTCCCAAACAGACTGCCTCGAGTGTTAAAAATAACCCTTTGGGATTCTTAATAGTTCAAAGAGTTCCTTTTTAAAACATATCATTTAAAGGAGGAAAAAAAAAACCAATGTTTTTTCTGACTTTTTTGTGGGGTTTTTGAATCTTTGGGCTTCATATTTGCAAGTCATCTCCAAAGTTCTGGACCTCAGGATTTAATGAAAAATAAGATTTTCACACAACATCTTGACTTAAGAAGCTTGAATTTTAAGAAAACATAACCACAACCAGGCTAATGAGATGCTAATGATACTTGGCCCTTCTCAAGCACCACCTGTTGAGGCATCAGCAGATGCCTCAGATTGGAATTTGGGCAACATTACTTGGCTATGAAGTCTTTTATATGCCATTCTGAATAAGAGAATATCTACTTCAGCTTTGAATTGTCTGGTTTCTGTCAAGTTTTTTGTCACAGCTTTACCACCAATGCTGTCATCTCAAGTTTGGCTGAAATTATAGATTTTTGCCAAATAAGCTTTCCCAGCATGCTGCAAGAGCCACCACATTCATATGACTTTAAAACAAGAATTCCAGAGCAAAGAATAGAGACTTCTGCAGTGCTGAGAATTTGGAGGTTGAACCGTTTATAGACAAAAGCAAAACCCACTTCAACACCATGTTGAAAAGTAAACACCGGGGGGTGGGGGGAAGAAAAGAGGAAGAAAAAAAATTTGAGAGCATTTTAATTTTCCCCTGTTGTCTCAATTTAAAGATTTTTATAAATAACACATTTTTGAAGATTCATTTTCCTCCACTGATTTTAAGTCTCCAGAAATTTTTCTGCTACACTAAAGATTTGTTCTTTGTATGAAAGCAGTAGTTCAACAATATCTTGCCCTGATGCAATTTTTTAAAGTAGATTTTAGGGTATCATTATCCTCATTCCATAGGTGAGGAAATAACTTATGTAAATTGCTGAAGGTCACTAACCAGCCAACAGTTCAGGCTCAAGGGTCTCTCCCCCCTCCACCACACTTTACAGGAAATGGAATTAAAGAAAATTTCCAAATGAAAAATGTTATTTTTTCTTTTAAGTCCTGTCCTTAATAATTGACACAGAGACCACCAATTCTATGGTCTGAGAAAGGGGAGAGATATCCAAACCGATTTAGCTAATAGGAGCTCATATCAGTAAATTAGTGAAAAAGAACATACAAACACACCTTCCTTCTGGAAGTGTGGGTGCTGAGGCCCTACTTGATTTTTTCTGCTTCATATAGTTGGGTATGTGTAGACCCATAATCATCCAGGCAGCCCCTGTGCATTTTTGCCAAGCAGAAATTTCCAGTCACCAGGTTTCCCCTTTGCAGGGCTGCAAAAAATCAGAGAGGGGATTCTCTGTTCTTTGTGTTGACCAGAGGTAAAAGGGATCTCACACCTAAGGGATTCTCCTGCTCCAGCATGCCTCTTTAGCTTGAGGATTAACATAACAGGACACATTAAGTTCATGAAGACTTGACACCACATGTGTTTTGCAGAGTCTTCATCTACTCTCAGCAGCTTTCCAGCTCAAACACAATGAAAGACCAGGGTGAGTGGTAATAAGGAAAAGTTTGCTGCTACCAGTGATGCTACTGACCTGCTTGTGAATACTGCATTCTTCCAGCAGCTTGGGTTTCCTTGCCAATTAGTTATTCTTCTTTCTCCAAAATAATTAGTCTTTTGCTCTTGTCTTTATAGATTTTTGCACCAGAATGCTCCTCTATCCTTTTTAACAGTATTTGGAGAAACTCACAGTATTTACACAGCAGAGCTTGGTGGCATGAGGCAGCCACACTGGTTTGTGTCAAACCTGTATACTTAGGATATCACCTGCTCCATGCAAAGCAAGTTATTGGATTCAAATATTTCAGCTGGTCCCTAAAGAAAAGTGATTTCCATAAAGCTTGCTCTTCCCCTGAAAGGTGAACCATTTTAACCTGCCAACCACGTCTCACGCCAAATCTTGGCAAATACAGATTTATGTGCCATTAGGTGTTGACTGGTCAGCAGAAAAATAAATAAATAAATACATATATAAATAAAATCACTGCTAGCAAGAGTCAGCTTAGCATTTACAGAACATCACTGTTTGTGTCCCTGTGTCATGGTTTGACCATCAACCTAGGACACCCTACCATCAAAAAAAACCTCACATATTTAAGGACATCCCAAAGCAGAATGCTGGAAACTCATACCAGTGAGATGAGACTGACTCAATTTGGTAAAAGTTCTAATGCTTTTTTTAGGCAAAAACCTATTGCCTTAGGCAGGATATAGGGATGCTTAGAATGTAAATTGACTCTATGATTTCATACCTTTTAATTCAAGTGGATGCCCCCAAAATTTTCTAGTCTTATTCTCATAGACTACATAGATCAGGTCAGTGTTCCCTGCATTAACCTCTATCTGTGCTTCAATATAGCAGGTTTTATGTTAGCAGCTTTTTCCACTTTCATTGCACTCTGACCAGGGTTTTTATATCTAAAATACTCTCATTACACTTAAAAACATCACTTAATCTGCAGCCAACATTGCTGCACAGAGAGGAAGGGATACCCCTGTGCTTCACTGCAACCAGGACCCAAGTAAATGTAGCAGTGCTCATGATCTCTGTCACTGAGAACATTCTAGGAAAAAACAGGGCACCTTACTTGGAAAGGAGAGGACTGGTGGTCTTTCCAATGTGTGGTTTTTAATTTACATTCATCTATGTAGATATTGTAGGAAATGGATTTGTCTTCCCCAGTACAAGGCAGACATAGACATACAGGAGGAAATCCAGTGAAGAGCAACAAAAGTGATTAAGGGACTGGAGCATCCATCATGGAATGAGACCAAGGCAGCTTGGGTTACATGGGCTGGAGAAGACCCAGGATCTTATCCATGTGCATAAATATCTGATGGGGATTTTGGATGGCAGTAAAGAAGATGGAGCCAGGCTCTTCTCAGAGGTTTTCAAGAGGCAACTGGCCCAAATTGAATTACAGAAAGCTCCCTTTTAACGCAGTAAAAGCATTATTATTGTAATTGTGGTTAAACAGTAGCAAGTTGCCCAGAAATTTGCACCATCTCCACCCTTGGAGATATTTTTTACAAACCCGCTGTACATGGTCTTCAACTTTTTAAACTGCAATTAAAAAATTAGTTATTAGGAATCATGATTGTGAACATCCACAAAGTACAAATATTTGTTTATTTAGATTGACAAATAAAACTTCTCTGGATAAAACCTCTTAGCTGTCCCATGAGGATCTGCCCCTCATCAGCAGCTAGGGACAGTGAAGTACTTTAGCTTCCCTGGCCGTGTGTGCCTTGGTTGTGACCAAACAAGATGTCTCCTTCCAAAGAAAAGGTGGGAACTCTGACTCCAGCACAAGGAAAGAAAAAGGGACCACGACATCAAAGTTCAAAAACAGGAAGGTTAGGGCACAGTGGCCTGAAATTCAGTGACATCCGTGTCCCATGTGGAGCCCAAACTACATCCAGAAGTCTGGGCTACAACACCTCCAGTGCTTTAGCAGCACAACAGCCAAATTAAACACAGCTCAGGAAAACTAATCTGTCCTATTGTAATAGCATTAAAATGAAATAGCTCCTGCGAGGGTTTTTTTAGGATTCCTCTACACATGCCCCTCCATCAAAAAAGCCCCTGGGCCTTAAAAGTCTCATCTAAAAAGCAAAATTGTCTTATTTTTTACTCCCCCCCAAACAAAGCTGTATTTGAAGTGCTGTCAAAACCAGGTTAGAGTATAAACTAACACAGCAAGTAGGACTTTAAGGCATAGGAGCCTTGCCTTGATGAAGGTAATTATTAGGTCAGCCCAAGAAAAATTGATGAGCCTAACATAACACTTCGAAACAGATCAACAGTCTTCATATAAATTTTGGTCCTGGCTCCTAATAAAACCATTAGCATTCCCTAGTATTGTAATTTACAGCCTGATGATGCACTGAATCATATTTTAATTTATCTGGAAGATATAAACAAACATTCTTGGGTGGAAATTAATACCTGATCTTTGGCTACCTCTTGTGGTATAAAAATCCAGAGAGAAATTACATTTAAAAAAAATAAACAACAACATTAAAGAAAATCATTGCACAACTTATGAGCTTGTCAAATAATTCTAAGGAGAAAATTGGTTCTTAGGGGTTTTGTGTATAAGAAGCCTAGAATATTTTGCTGTGAAAATGAATACTAGGGTATTAACAAGGTGAATATTTCTGTAAGTATATGCCATGGATGGCATCTGTTTTCATACACAAGTGGAGGGCAAATAAAGAATTAAATCAAAGCCTCAACTCTTCCATTTTCCTAATGCTCACTGTTCTGCAAAACGTTTCATGCTCTTGTAGGAATTCTGTGTTTGGAGAGAAATCTCTGAAGCACTGCTAACCTGAGGAGAAAAACCCCAGGGAGCTGACATGAACCTCTGCTGCGCAACAGGAGCTCTCCCATATAAAACCAGGCTCAACAGCTACAAGTAATCTCAAGTATAGTAAAGGTGCAAGATATACAGTTATGGAGAGGAGAATCATAAGTGCAGCTGGCATGCTGAGAGAACATCTGTACACTTATTGTACCACAGTTCATCAACTGTTTATTCCAGCAAGTACCAGATGCAAAGGAGAAATGGGAAGAGCGTGAACACGAATCAGAATTTGTTCAGTTTTAGAGAATCAGATGTTCTGAGTCAAAGAAGAAAAGGTAAGAGATTCTCAAAATTAGACAGGTCTATCCAGCCTCCAACTGGAGAAAATCAGTGTAGCCCAAGCAAAGCTCATGGGTCTTGCTAGTTCTGTGTACAGGAACACAAAACTTTCTTTGGTGGTTACAACAGTGGTTCAAAAAGCAAACACATTCCCTATTTAAGGAAGGAACAGAGACTTGCCCAAAGGAAAACAGAATTTGTGCAACTGCAGTGTCTTATGGATTTTTAAAAGGGCATGACAATTTGGGTTCTAGAGTAGAAATTCAGGTCTGGCTCAAGTAATCTCCCACCACCACCCAACAAGCTGGAGAACCAGCAAGATCCCTGGATCCCATTTAAGGGGGGAAAAAGACACATTTCAGTTAAATAGTTTTTCTTCTGCACAACCAATTCAGTATGGACAAGAGAGTTCTTTTTCCTGAAAATTTAATATTCTCTAGCACTCAGGAAATGTTCCTACCTGTATTGCCAAAATCTTGACTTGTGGAAACACTGTCCAACATGTCCTCCACATTGGGCCATGGAATTTAATCCAAATTCATAACTATTACACTCCTCATCATGCTGTGGGTGGTAGGAAATAAGCTCTTCTGAAAAGACTGGGAAATGTCCATTTGTGTTCAAGCAGGAGTGAATGACAGCGTTAACTGCACCACACCAGAGCCCCAGGCAGCTGGGAAAGTCAGTGTCAGGACTTCTGTGAAACAAGATGGGCAACACAAACACTACCACAAAGGAAATGGAATACTCTGCTGGATGATAAGGAACTAGAGGGAGTTCTGGACAACCAGAAGCACACAGAAAGGGAGACCTCCACATGGGATTTTCCACATGGGATTTTCCAAGGAAGTAAACTGCAAAAGAGAAAGTTCTCCTAAGGAAGAATAGATTAGAAGAGTTCAAAAACACCTATGTCCAGGTTGTCCTCTGTAGCCCCACGTGCTGCAGAAAGAGGCATGATCTCTCCTTAGCTGCTGATCTCTCCATGGCCACCACTCACATTCAGATAGCTACAGAGAAAAATAAGATTTCATCACCAACTCAAAAAGCCATTATAAAATTTGCTGAGGAAATTGCAAACCCAAAATGGAAGCCAGCTGAGACCACAGCCTACAGGGTCATGTATCATTAGCGCCAAGTGAACCAAGTCCAAATGTCCAGCTTACTGTTCAGGAGGAAACAAAAGCACTACTATATATGTGGGCAAAGCATCATCTTTTTCTAATCAAACCTGTCTTAGGCCTGGGTTCAGAAAAGCATTCAAGCATGTGTTTAAGGCTCTCTTTTTTTTTTTATTTTCAGAAAACAGCTCAAAACACACATTTACTTGTAAGCACTTGCTAACAGCTGTGAATAACAGTGAAAATCGTAACTAAAATCTTCTGAGAAAAAAGTGTTATAAAAAAAAAAGCAAAATGTGATGTGATTGTCCATCATGTTGCCTTATTTCTCTGCTAGGAATACTGTGGGACAAACAATAAACAACACAAGCCTGCTCCCGGACTAAGACAGCCACAGACAATAGACCCAATATCCGAGTAACAAAAAATATATAATCAGCACACTAACATATTCTTGGGTTCATTTATGGCATCACCAGAGCCAGTAAAAAAAGTAATTAGAACAGCTCCAGGTTTGAGACCATTCTCAGCCATACAACTTCCAAAACAGATCTTTTGCAAGAGTCTGAAGTGAAAGTTATGACCCCATTTAGTGCCATTTGCTAATGGCAGTAAACACGACACAGTTTTCACACCCTGGCTCAGCCCTGATGCCTGCTTGCAGTACATTAATAATCCTGTCAGAGCTGTCAGGGGGACACAACACTTGCTGTTCTGGTGATGCTCTGTCCCTGTCTCCATTCAAGTAATTTGACTTTCATGACCATCAGAATTGTTTTCCAGCATTTCTGCTTGACTCAATGACTCTTGATCTCTGGCCCAATATTCCATTCACCCTTACCAAAAATCAAAACCCTCACAAATCTGAATAATTAGCTAGAAAGATGCTGGGTAACATCTCCAAAGGCTTGCAAAGGCAAACTGTCACCAATCTTATAATGTGATGAATACAAGTTGACTTACATCCCGAGGAGGCTACGTTACCTCCCTGGGAAATACTCTTCCGCATCAGTTATTCTTAGGTGTTATTTCTGATTAATTATGCTCTCGCTCCATTAGAAAACTGATGGCCAACTTTGCATCTGTCTCTTTGCTTTGTATCTTACAAAGACAAGCAGTTATAAAAAATTCATAGGAAGGAATGAATAGATGGTCAGTGTGTCCAGCTCAGGTTTTCTGTCCTGGGAGTATAAAAGTGAAGGTCATAAAAGCATCAACTGATACAGAACTGTATCTTCCCAGGTAGAGGTGTAGTTTTTCTCTCACAAAAATGCATCAGCAGTTTCACACAGTAGAATTATTAATAATTCCATGAAAAAATACCAAATGCTCCTCAGTTTTATGAATGCAAATAGCCCTATTGGAGCCAAGGGGAATACTCACATGTGTTTAAGTTAGACACATGCATAAGCAAAGGCAGGATCACAGCCCCAGCTATAAATATTTATGTCTGCAATACAACACAACCTCAAAAATGCATTCACAAAACAGACTATGATGCAAGATCCTGACAATACAGGTTACTCCATAGAATTTCAATGGGAGGCACTTCTTTCTTGTGTCCCTTTGAAAACTCCAGCCTCTATTATTTTAATAAAGCTACCACTGTCATTTCAGCAACCTTGGCCAATAGAACCCACAAGTAAAAAGAAATAAAATACAGTAAAAATATACTAAAAATAATTTGTTACTGCCAATGTAAAAATCTTTTCAAACTATGTTTTAGCTCATATATTGATTATTAAGCAGGGTACTAAAAGGATCTGACTTTGGAGCAGTAACATACATCTTCAACTAAGATTAGCACAAATCAGGCGAACTCCCACCTCTCTCTTCCTTAGAGATATAAAATTAGATTCAGGTGACTAATGCAGATAAAAATATTCATTCACTTCAGCTATACAATCTCATTTCCTGGCACAAGTGTTTGCAGAAAACAAATGTTAAAGCAAATGCCATTATTTACTTTGGAAGAATATTTCTACACAACCAATGACAGAATAGAAACACCAGCAGGTGACTTATGCAGCCAGTCAGAAAAAATATCCCTCATGTTTGAAACAGTCAATTCACAGAGGAAGAACATTTGCAAAAAAAATTTTTCAGATCCATTCGAGCCCAGAATACATAAAATAGAAACCAGAAAAGTACTGAAGGAGAAGAGGGACCTAGTCAAAACAAATCTCTCAATCTAAATCCAAGCTGGTAGATTGCTTTTTCCCTTCAGTTCAAAAGATTTTGGATCAGGCTCCTCCAGCTCAATTCAGTTTCAAAGGCTCACACAAACTTGGAAGCATCACTCTGCAAGCAAATCTCAAGCACTTGGTCTGTATAGCATTGCAGGATCAAGTCTTGTAGAGCATCAAACACAAGTTGTAATTAAAATAATTTACATGCTGCTAGCAAGTCAGCTAAAGCAAGCACATCAGGTTCCCAGCATGGATTTCAATTTGCTTCAAAATTACTCAAGGATAGGAGCTCATATTTTCAACATCATCCTAGTTAGCCTAGAAAAAAATGCAAGACCCAAGTGACAGCTATTTGATTGGAAGAAGGTGGGGGTGGCTGTTACTTGGTAGGTGTTTACTCACTGCCTGGATTCATCATGAAAGCAAACATCCAGACTCTGCATATGCTACCAACAAATGTGTCATCAGCTGCAAAAGGAACAGGCTGGGTTGCTTTCCCACACACAAGTGTGTGTGCACACTGCGGCACAGTCAGAAGAGCTCAGTAATTCCTGGAGGAATCTCACCTAATTGGAGTCAGACCCAACACATGGGTCCTGTCCTCACGCTCCTTGTAATCCTCAGGAGACCCAGTCCTGAACTGAACTGTGCTCTGCTGGCTTCTTTCTTCACCTTGGTGCTGCTTCTTCACAAGCTGCAATCACTTAGCTGGCCATAAAATCCAGAATAAGCCACCTAGATGGATCTTTTACCTTTTGAAATACTGAGATTAGCTCCAGTGGGTCCTGGAGCAAGCAGCTATTCTTCTACAGGACTGCCTATATCTCCACAAGGACAGTGGATGTGGAGAGAGTGTGTGAAAATGAACCAGCATGTCAGAAATCCAACTTCTCCCTCTGTGGGTAAAGCACCTCAGAGAAAATCAGCTGACAATGGAAAAGACCCCACATAACATCACCAACGTGACTGCAGCATTTTCTAATAGCCATGCATATGACCTAAAAAATTAAAATATATATATATACTGTTAGTATATTTGGTTCAAGCACTTATAAATCATCCATCTCAGCTGAAGTATGGGTTCTTGCTTTAAGGAGAACCGGAGACAACAGTTTTTCTTTTTTTTTACTTAGAAGCAGCACAGTTGCTGAAATCTCCTTGTGTTCTTCTTGATCTGTTTGGTTTTTCCATTGTGGAAATTATTATTTTAAGGTCAGAAAAAAAAATCCACTCCAATATTTATCCTTGCTAACATTACAGTGCAGGTGCTGGATATTCAGGGTGACTTCTACCCCCACAAGCCAACTACCTTGTCTCTGACATATAAATTGTGACATGTTTAATTGCAAACATTTGAGGAGTTACCCTACCCAGGAGCTTAGCTTCCAGAGGCAACTGTGCTTGCTGCAGAATCATCAGATTGGAACATCTCTTCTGGTGCTTCTGAGACTCCAGGACAAAGCTTGGGGTTTCCTCTTACAAGGGCAACAGCTAAATTTTAAAGCTGAAACCCAGTGCTGAGTGGCAGAGAGCAAAATTTTAATTTCCTAGATTCTTTTCTGGATCCTTTGCTTTTGGACATTTCTAAAGAGGCCATAAAGGTCTTGATAGATCTCACACCTCATCTGCTGTGAAAATTCCTTTGCTTCTCGGATCAATAACATAAAACCTTGTATTTAAGGTTTTGCAGTAGAGTGGTTTTTTATTTAAGGTTTTTCAGCAGAGTGGCATTAAGCCTCATTTGTGCTCTATCACCTACTGAACTGACAAGTCATTTAATTATTGAATTTAGGAAATAGCAAAGTTTATGTGTTGTCCTGAACTTATTAAGGATAACATCTAAGAAGCCTAATTCATAGGATGGTATCTGAAACCAGCAGATCAGAAGGGAAAGTTATTAGCCTGGATTCAAGGCTTTAACTGGAATAATGTGTGTTCTCGATCTCCACGGATTGTGTAGTCAGAAGGGAGATATCTGGCTAGATGGGATTTTGCACATCTGTCAGCTACATCAGAGATCCAAATGCAAAAGCCAGCATGTAAGAACATTATGTGGATTTGTGTCCCTCTCCTGAGGATCTGGGGTCCATAAACCAATGAATGGATTATAGAGAAACATAGTTATAGTATTTTCATCTGCGACAGATGCTGCTGCAACTCCAGAGTGGCTCCCAATATTTAAAGGGAAACCATACCCATTCTCCACATAGCCCCTGAAAAAAATGCAAAAGACACTGCTCAGCATGAAGAAATTGGAAAATGTATGCTAAAACTGGTTTAGCATCTGACTTGAAAACTCCAGAACTGGTCAGAACCTGCACAATATGGGAGTGATTTTCTTCATTCATATGTGCTCTGAATATGAATCCATGTAGAAGAGTAAGGGGTTGTATACCCTGAACCACACATTAGACATGTGTAAAGAGGCTCACCAGAGGGCCTGGAGTTCCCAGTAACCCAGAATTGGATGCCATTTAATAAGAAAACTCCATGATCCTGTTTGTGGATATTTCCTGTCAATGCCCCCCATACCCCTCAGACTCTGCTTCAAGTATCTTAGCATGAGAACTGCTGAACTTCACAGCCCTTTGAATGCGTACAGGGAAACCCAGGAAACACCAATAACAGACGAAACTGAATGATAAGATGTGTTACAGATCAGAATTTCAAAATGCCCATGCCCAAATTTGGCAAATTTCCCACCTTCACCTAGGGAAAAGCTGTGAAACTAAAATTCCAAGGGAATTTAAAACCCACAAGTGAGTACACGTGAAACCATAAATTTCTGTTTGAAAAGAAGCAACTAAAAGCTAAATCTGGTACAAAGAGGTGAGACAACAGAATTCCCCAGTTTATGGGAGCCTGTTCATGCTCACACAGACAGCACTGGTGATGACATTTCCTCACAAAGGTGACAAATGTCTCAGAGCTTTGCACACCAGGTCTGCTTTCAGTACTCTGCACTTTGGAGAGGGAACTGCTGAGCAACACATCTTCTCTTGGCTTCTCCAGCATGGTAACCACTAATGCAGCTCTCCATAAACCTGCTGAAAGATCTCATTCTCCCCACTGACCACCCTTCTTTTCTTTCCAAAGACGAGGTCTTTTACAGTCACAAAAGTCATATTCTGATATCTGATACTTCCCTCACTTTAATTTTCCTTTTCAAGGCCGATGGCACACACAGGCTCCTAACAAAGTACAGGCCACACCAGCCAAAGAGGAATTTGCAGGAGATCTCTGAGGGTTTTATTCTCCAGAGTGGTAAGCACTTTACTGTAGAGATGCTTCAGACTTGGAAAGCTAGGAAAGCAACATATTATTTTTTTTATTTAGCCACACAAGGTGAAAGTGTTTACTTGACCCACTGGTCTATTCTGTTTACACCCTTAGTCAGAGGGTTCTTTGTTCCTGTGTTCTCATGAGGGTGGCACAATTAAAGGAGTCCTATTTGTTTCCTTTAGATCTTGTTTGAAAAGGCACATTTTTTAATTTGAAGTCAGGACTGACACTATTTGCACCATGACAAGACATTATCTGTTGGGTTTTCTCCTGAGTTCACCTGTTTATGTTTAATAAAAATGCTCTTTTGTAACTCATGATGGGCTAGAGAATTCCCAAACCATTCAAAATACTTTAAAGTTCTTTTGGGACACAGCCAGATACTTAATATTGTATTACATTTTATAGTTGTCACTTAATCAAGCTATTTAATATTATAGTACATTTTAAAACTGTCACTTAATCACATTTTCTTGACCCTTTTATGTGAATTAAAGATCACTGTAGATAAAAAATGGCATGCTTTAGTTTAAATAGATTCAGTATGTCCAGTTTGACAGTTACTTCTGAGACATTAAAAGAATTTTCTGTGATTAATGTGACCCCCACACGTTAGGTAGTATAATGTTCCATTTCTTCAACCATTAGAGGAAACAGCATTAGACAGAAGGAGCCAAAACTTATCTGACTGTATGGAAAGCTAAGAAAACCTAAAGATAATGTACAGCTCTGTCTGGTGTAACTGCAAGACCAAGTTAAACCAACTATTTTCTGTTTCCTTACAATTCAAATGGAAAAAAGTTCAGTAGTGACACAGTAAGCCTACATTCCACAACGAAAGATCTTACTGCAGCTATTCAGAAAAGGAATAAATGCACTATCTGCCATGACAGGTGAGCAGGACTGTCTGTGCTTGATATAAATGATTGATAGCCATGCATTCTAGTCTTGGAAGAATTTTTACGTATGCATTTACTCACAAGAGCAAAATAACAGTACATGAGATATGTCCATCCTAAGAACAATATACAATGACAATCATCATCACTTTATGTAGTTGATCCAGAACTGAGCCATTGAAAGGTTTTATGCTTTTAAGCCATATGTAGTAAATTACCTTCTCGTATAAGCATGTTCAAAACTATTGTCTTTTACTGTAACCTTGGTCCTAAGAACCTATTTAATGTATTGAATTCTAATTGCTCTTCCTTTGTATCTTAATCTTGAATCAGATGTACCACATTTGTTAACAGCTGTGACTATAAGTGCTGCCCATTTTAGAACATTCTGTGTGCTATTCTTGATAGTTTAATTAGAATAAATACCCTTTTTAATTCATGAAGTGGGGCATAGGAAAATAACATTGATCTTTCATTTGACAGCAAATTTGTTTGATAACAGAACAGGGTTTAGTGTAACCAAATCAGCAACAGTAATTCATTTGGATACTCAATTAAAAATAGTGTGTATACAGTACCTCTGCAAACAATGAACAGTGGGCTAAAATAATCAAGACATGAAAAAAACCTCCACAGAAATCAGGATGTTGATGGAGAAAAATAACTCAAACTTATTTACAAGAGCTGCCAGTAAGAAGCATGTGGGTATAAAAGTGTCTCTAAAAATGTAGTCACACTGGGAAAAGAAGTCAATTAACAGGGTCTACTCAACAGAACTGCTCTTTTTTTCCAGAAGGATATTTTCTTGACCTAAATTCTGCAGACAGGACAGCCTTTGCCTTCTCCTGGGAGAAATTATGCATTGGGTTCTCAGCAGCTTGGGAAGAAGATGCCTCCCCCTCCATGCAAGTGCAGACATCAGCTCAAGGAGCTCCTTCCCACCAGCCACAGTAGCAATGGCCAAGGATCTGACAGCAGCAGAGCCTCAACACTTTGGGCTACAGCTCACCTACACCCTTCTCCTACGACACTGAATAAAGCATCTAAACACTAAGGTACAAGCACGAGGAGCAGCAGAAAGCTAGATACACACTGTTCCCTCAATCCAAAAGAAATTCTAAGCCATCCAGACTTACTGAAGAGCTCAGTCAACTCAAGTTGCTGAGCTTCTGAACTGATACACATTGTTGCTGCAGTAGGGATGCCACAGGCGTTGAACAGTGTTTGAATGGAGGCACAGCAGTAGAGAAGACAGGTACTGTTTCTATCAGTAGGTGAATGGATATTATCCTTTTCCCTTCATCTATTTTTTCCCTCCCTGTTTATCATCAGCATTCTTGGATCTTCAATTAGATTATAAGTTCCCTGGGATGTAAACCAGGTCATTATTGTGTCTTCAAAAAGGGATCATCACAAGGATCCAAAACTGTGTCAATGCTGCTTGGAGCCTTTGGGCAAAATATTACTAAATTGCCCTTCAACTCCAACCCAAAATTATAGGCATGCTGCGTGCAGTATTTTGTAAGCCATTGTTTTGCAACGTGGAAATATGCAAGTGAACATGATACTTGAACAACATAATTCATTTTCCATTCATGAGCCACAATGGGTATCTCATGGCACTGTTTGCTCTTCAGTTTCAAATGTGAACTTGCATACAAAGTCAAGCAAATGAGCTTTCTTTCACGTTGTTTTATTAAGCTCTTGGACTACACTCTAAGCCCTAGAAGAAGAAATTACAGTTGCTGTTGTCTCACAAAAGCAGTGAAATTCCCAAAGAACAGAAGAACTTGGCCCTAGGTTGTGTATGAAAGTGGCTGTAAGTCCTCTGCTGCTTTTCTTATCCTTCCTTGCGCCAGCTCTGCATTTGTTTTCAAAATTAAGTTTCTCAGCAGCATTCCATAAAAACCCTCATGTTAACTTTTGGACGATATCCTTAATGACATTATTGGATTGAAAAGTTTAAAGATAGCTTTGTTTTAATTTCTCTTTAGCTTTTCACTCAAATACCCCATGTATGACATTATAATAATTCTTCTGCTGGGTTTATACCTGCAAACTCCTCTCCTATTCTTTTGTTCTTGGGCTAATCTTTCCTTTTATATTAATGAAGCCCTTTGAAGTATCTCTTCAAATCTTCAGCTAGATTCCTTTGTGACTCTTTTGCCTCCCCCTAAACCTGATAGGGTCTTTTTATCATGAAAATTATTAATACTTCCCCCATTTCTGGCATTGTACTGTCAGCTTTAAAATGTTCTATTATTATTTCTGATCTTAAGCTGCTTTCTCCTGACCCAGGAATATTGGCAAATTACCGACCTATAGCCAAGCTTTTATAGGGAAGGTCTTGCATCAAGTGGTAGCCTTTCAAGTGCTTAACCACCTAGTAATAATCTTTATGACAAATGGCCTCCAGGTTTGCAGTTATGCCTAGAGTGCTAAGAGTGTCCCTTAAAGTGGTCAATGACTTTTTATAAAACCAAACCCTGAGTATCATGTCAGCTCTTACCCACCTTGCTATTAGCACACCTCGAGACACTGCAGATCACAGTAACCCTTTCTGACCAGAGGCCAGCTTATAAAACACAGGGGGCTTTGTTCAATCTGAACACATCAACTTGTCACTCAGGAACATCATTCATCTGCATCGAGCAACATGCATAATTTTCTTGTAATCAATGCAGAGTCCAGTGCTCCTGAGTGTTACTGCAGCTAATCATTAAGATAAATATAATTGTTAAGAGTACTGACACTCATTTCATCTGCTTTGTGCAAAGAATTGATTTCTACACATACAGTTTGGCATTTTACTGTGAATCAGTCTTTTTCTTTTCTTTTTTCTCTTTCTGCTCCTTTATCACATTCCCCTAAGGGCAATGCAATGGTTTAAAATCATGTGGTTTGCAACAGGAAGTGTTTTTTCCAGAATTTTGTTTTAGGTCATCTCCTGCAATCAAAAGCATTCCTAAAATTTACTGCAAACTAGAAATCAAGAGTATTAGCCATGAAGCAACATGAAATAAAATGTTCCTTAACAGGTTCTTAGGTTCTTTCCTGGTCACTCAGCTGAGTAGAAATTCTACAGTCAAACAACTTTTCACCTCCCAAACAATTCATTGCTTTTAAAAATTGCCTCATCATAATCAGAGGTTTTGTCATGGCTTTCATCAGAAAAGCAAATCCAGAAACAAACACAGATGACAAGAACTGTGACAGACACCTTTGTTTGATGCAGTGATCCACCCTAGGTGGATAAAGAACCACAGTCAAGAGTGGTGAGTATCTTTTGACAAGTCTCATTTTGCTGAAATGGAAATATTCAGGGAGAAGGTGGCTGATGAAACTTGTTTTCTTAATTAGAAAATCTTCAGCTAGTTCACAGACAATGATATCCTTCGTATTTTCTCTAACCTGGTCTCCAATTATCAAAATTAGTTTTTTACCAAAAATACAACAATAAAGCTTATAAAGTGACTTTTTAATGCTATATTTATCTCCATTTGGTCTATCTGTGATATTTGCTGTGCTTAATCTAAAAAATGAGACAAATATCACACATGAATGACAAGCATTTGGCAAATGCCCTCTTCAAACTGTCCTGTTCTCTCATATGCCTACCACCAGCATCTGCATATCCTCAGCATTCCCTAACACAATTCAAGTCTTTCTGCTCTCAAATTAACTCCTACCCTGATCTCACAAATGAACAAATTAAAAAGCAGTCTGTAGACTTCTTGAGGCTTACACAAAGAGACTCAGGTAGATCCAAGAGTGGAACACAGAAATCTGCTGGCCACAGCAAAACCAACCTGAGCCAGCTGAAAGCTCCTAAGGGATGATCAAACTTCTAGGTCAGGTTGCTGGTCACTCCATTTTTTCAGCCCTTGATCACTGAGACACATCACAGGTGACAGTTCCATTTGCACACTTAACATTATTCTGAAAGTTCTGTCTTGAAGCTGGAGAGGGGCTTCACAAGAGAAATACATTTGCAAACACACACACACACACACACACACACGCATGCAATTTGGATGCTCCAAAGCTGAACATGGAGCATTAGATGAATACGCCAAAGGACTCCAACACAAACCAACACTTGTTCCTGGCAAAAAGCTATTCATTGCTGAACTGGGTATTTGCCTCTAAGCTTGTATACAGTCAATGTTGATGAGGGAGGAGAGCAAGCTGAATATTAAAAACTGCTGCCTCAAGAATAATATAATGTACAGATTTAATCATAGTAAAAAATGATCTGCAAGTAATTGTAGTCATTACTACATCTGCTCAGAGCTGTGGGTAATCATTATGTATGAGTGAATTAAATCAAATTCCATATCATGGGCCTGATCCTAGAATTTCTTCAGTAAATTCACCTCACATTAATAATCTCCCTGAATGCAGAGAGTCTATTTGCTTCTATGGATACATTTCTTACATGAGTAATCTTATGAACCTTCCACATTTTACCTTTAAATTTAATTAAAATTTAACCCCAAAAACTTAAGAATGTAGACTAAGACACAGATTTCCAAAGATGGGAAATGAATTTGTTTCACTCTGTTCTTCTCTCCGTAAAGGCACTAAAGTGGGTAGAGAGAAAGAAGTTTCCATGTGGAGCCTGAGTAATGGAAAAGTCAAAGCCTTCCAAGATAAAAATTTGAGCTCAAATTCCTTTTGTCACTAAATCCAGGCATTAGCATGGTACTGAAGACACAGGTGTAACTTATTGCACAGAGTGGGAATGTCAAACCCTGACTCATGAAGATAAGAAGAACCTGTTTACAAAAAAGCTGCTGAAGGGCAGAGCTGAAGCCAAACTCAACCTTGATCAATAGCCAGATGAATTATTAGTAAAAGAAATAAATTACTGGTGTAGTTTCTTTTCTGACACTTATGCCAAATGTTAGAGACTGCATTTTAGTTTATTGTCGTGAAAATACATCCACACCAGAAAGCTTTTACTCTGGTAATCTTGTGCTGACCTCTGTGTGTGTGTTTGAAACGAGGAGCAAGAACTGAGGCCCCAGACAAGCCCGTTGTGGAGAGGACAAGTTTTAACCTTCCTAAGAGTGCCAGGCAGGCATCATGCTCTTCCAAAGATGCAGGAGAGAAAACAAACTAGGTCTGAATTCTTCCTCTCATGCCTGTGGTGAGGTCACAAAATATGTTATAAATCGAGTTTAGGTGACATTTTCAATAAGTGTCTTTCTCATGGAGCATATTCTAGCAAAAATAGTCTTGAGGGCAGCTGGTCCAGGGACGACACTACAGCAATATTCTTCTGCACATCTCCCCATCACCTACAGCTAGACACATATACTCCCACTACTAACATAGGTAATAGAGTGCAGCAACACAAAGGATCATTTTTTTTTCTCCTGAAACAGAAATGAGCTGGCAAGCATAATCAAACAATGAGAATCATTTTTCCAAAGAGAAGCGAGAGCAACAACAACAAACAAATCCAGTGAGAATTATGACAACAATGTAAGAATGCAATCAGTAGAGAAATCCTGATAAATGAGGACCTTACATTTTTAAATGCCTTAAAACCAGTACAAATAAATATGAATTTGAACAGAATTCAATGCACAATTGAATTAGAAGGGGAAAATTCAACCAAATTACTAAATTCCACTATAGAACTTGCAAGTAGTTTATCTAGATAAAGCTATAAAATGAATAAAACAGCAGCAAAAAGGATTGAACTTTTGCTGTCAGTAAGAAATCCAAATCATGGATGAGAATATTATGAATGCTGCATAAAGAGGTCTGCAAAATATCCTCCAGTGGAGAGGAACTAATGATAGATGAATGTGCACATGTAATTGAACATGCAGAAAAGAAAACCAACATTCTAAGAAGGAAAGCAGAAAAACTATCAGGAGTACTGGCTCATGTGAACATCCACAAGAATGAGATGCATACAAGGAGAAAAGGCAAATTACTGAAAATGCAGCCTGCTCTGTAAAATAAAATATATGCTTGGCTCCACACATATTCTTCATTAGATTATCAAGGGAGCATGCGTCACACACAGTTGTGAGGAATGCTGGCAGGAACATTCAACCACATAAAACTTGCCCAGTTTTGAGTTTCAGTACCTACATCAGGCCCCATGTTGTTCCCATGATGGGAAATTTCCCTTTGACTAAATGGAGAACAGAATCAGGCCCTTGTCCAGCAAAGGGTTAAAAAATAAAGTGTAGCAAAATGCTTGAAGTGCACCTCAGCCCAAAAGCAAGCCACTCCAAAGAACTAATCCCTTTTGCATTCTGTACCATAGGAAATATGATTTTCCTACCTGTGTTTTGTGTTAAGTTGTTGGGCTCAGCTAAATCAAAATTCAAGCAAAGCAAACCCACACAAACTTAAAATCAAATGCAATTTCACACTACCCCTGCACACTGAAGCAGCCCTATACAAAGGTACTTTCAGCAGACGAAGTCAGTGCACTTTTAAGAGTAAGCAGAAATAGAACACATTTGTAACAGACAAATTAGAAGTGCATCAAGGTACTGGATGAAAACATTTTTTGAACATAAGCCAAGTACACAGTAGGAACAGGTTATAAGGTTAAATCATTTCTAACCACAACTTAAAGAAGACTTCATAGTAAAAATATCCTTTTTTAACTCTTGTCTTCCAAGCACACATCACAACTTTTGTTTCCGTTGGTTTTAGTCCCTATTTCAAAAGAAGCATTTGCTGTAACAGCTCATTTTTTCATGCAAAATACTGAATCTAATTGCGGAAATATGTCATTCCCTCCTCTCCGCCACATGGCATGAGTTAATGATGATGAATGAAAGTAATAAAACCCAAATCTTTTTCAAACTAAAGCTCCTGTTAAATTACTGGAAATTATATGCATGCGTCTACAATGAGGACACTGCAGAAGGTCAAAGATCTTGCTTCCTGCATTTGGCCAAACTATTCAACAGGCAGCTTGGCTGAACCTGCACAGACACGTTTTTACTGAGGTCTGGGGGAGCCACTAAGAAAAGCAGCTTAGTTCAAGGCTGGTGATTTCATTAGAGCATTTCTCCCCATCCCCATGGAACACTAAACATTGTTCACCAGAGTCTATGACCTGCCTTATATGTCCATGGCAAGCTATTTTTGGATGTTCACGACCAGGGTTTGGACGAGTAATATATCACCTAATGTGATATACATTTTTAATGGAGGTCCCAATTTCCCTAATACCAAACTTTATTCTGTGGCATTGACATGAAGCAGAAGGAGTACAGCAAATTTAGAGCCAGATGCTGTCCCTCTCATTCAGTCTGCATCACACCCAATTTCTCCAGTTGGTCCACTAAGACAGGTAAACCATTCAGAGATTAAGGTCTGTCATGGTTTAACCCCAGCCAGCAACTAAGTCCCAAAGCAGCTGCTTGCTCACTGCCTCCACCAGTGGGGCGGGGAGAATTAAGGAAAGAAAAAAAAGGAAAACTCATGCATTGAGATAAGAACAGTTTAATATTAAAACAGAGTTAAAACCCCCCCAAACCTAATGCTACCACTAACAATAATAATAATGATATTATTGTGATAAAAAAGGAGAGAGAGACTAAAAAAACCAAGATAGACAAGTGATGCACAGCACAATTTCTCACCAGTCACTGACCAAAACCCAGGCAGTGGTCAGCCCCTCCCAGCCAGCTTCCCCCAGTTCGTGTCCTGGGCACAAAGCTCTGTGGTATGGAATATCCCTCTGGCCAGTTCTGGTCAGATGTCCTGGCCGTGCTCCCTCATGGCTTCTTATGCTGCTCCTTGCTGGCTGAGCAGGAGACACTGAGAAATCCTTGACTTAGGGCAAAACAACCAAAACATCAGTGCATTAACACGATTCTCATCCCAAACCCAAAACATAGCTGTGTACCAGCTGCAAAGAGAAAAATTACCTGTATCCCAGCTGAAAACAGGACAAGGTCCTACTCAATAAAAACACAACAAGCAAAATGTATTCCTTTCCTGTCTACAAACTCTGTTTCTAATTCTGCATGCAGAAAACTGCATCAGCTTATTGCTGTTCTCCCCATTCATTCGTTCTTCATTTTTGCTTAACTGGCCAACAGTTCTGTGGCCCCTTCTTTTCCTCTGGGCATTCAGACACTATGTTCTCCTTTCTTTTCCCCCAGCTCACTTTGGAGTCTTTGTGTCTCCCTTCCTTTCATCATGATATTCATTGAGGTTTCATTGTTTTTGTCTTCCCACTATGCTGATCTCCCACTCCCTATGCTTCCCTCTTATGGTCCATTTCACAGATGGACCACAGAAGACATGGAAAAGCCCATAAAGAGAGGAATTCCTAATAACCTCTCTATATTTCCTTCTGACAGATGAGTTTGAATGCTTTGAATCTTGGATGGGTATAAATCAAGGTGTTGCTTTGCACATGTCAGCAGGGGTTATTTTTGCAATAAAAAAGTATTTGTAGGAGCAGGTTTGTCAGCAGCAAAGCAAAACTTACATCCTTGCAAGTTTAATTTCTTTAGCCATGATAAACAGTTTGCAGAATTAAAATGCCTAGAATTAGAAACATTGGTTTTCAGAAACAAAAGAGCTAAATTCTGCCACTTATGTTCACAGTGAGGGATAACATACTCTCTAAGCAGTACTCATTTGAAGTACTCATTTGGAGGGCTCATTGGAGCTATCAAGAAATCAAGTGGAATTCAAGCCTCCAGTCCACTCATTGCTCATTATTTTGTCTTTTGCCGTGTAGGCGAGAACAGAGATGTTATTAGCAGGTAAATAACATCAGGGTACAAGTTACACATTTTCCATAAGGCTCATGTAAATATGTGAGCAGAAAGCTAAAATCCTTCCGTTTTTTTCAGCCCTAGTCAGAGCACACTTGGCTTTCAGAAACTGGCTTTGGGATGGTTACCCAGATCTGCCATGTCCCCACTACACTATTGGGAATAGCTACTTAAACAACTGTGAGGAAGTCACTTAATTTAGATCTTGGTCATGCACAAAAGTAGGAGGAAATCTCTTAGACGCACTCAAGGTGGTATTTCACAAACAATTTTTGAATTCAATGAACAACCAGAAGTTTCAATAACCTCCATCATCTTTGAAAAAGAAGATATCTAAGGGATGAAAGAAAACTAACTACAAAACATGTCTGCAAACACAATCCTGATCTTAATTTTTGAAGACTAGGTTTTTGGTTCAGCAGTTTTGCATGCAGCTTATAAATATCACACAGAATATATTGTTATTTTCTGGCATCCTATGTCCACAAAGCCATGCGTTGGAGTGGGATTAAATCCATTTGTAAGGCTGCATGTGCAGTTTAAAAGAAGCATACTCTAAGCATTTTCTCATTGTAGGCTGAGATAAATACCCTCATCCTACAACTAGAGGCACCACTTCTGAACACAGGCCTTCAAGGGGCAGAATGACACCAACTGCAAGAAGTAGGTTTCATAACCAAAGTTGGGCCATGTGAGCTTTTACATTTTAGCTCAATATTTATAAGAACATGTCCTCATTTACTAAGCTTCTGGGAACATTTTCACAATTAAAAACCAAAACAAAACAAATTGAAAATGATTGTCAACATACTGACAACAATTGGCAGCTTTCAGAGCAACTCACAATGCCATCTCCATGCCTTCAAAATCTCTCCCACAGTGAAACCTCATTACCATCCCATCCAGATGCTCATGTTAAGCTTTGGAGGTTTCCTTCATTCCCATGCCCCCACCTATGTAAATTAAATCCTAAGAGTTGAATCACAAATCCTATGCCATGTTTAAGAGTCACACCAAGGCAATTCTTTGGACTTGCTTCAGCCTCATATAGTGGGTTATTAGCAATGTCATGGCCTGAGTAGATGCAGCAATTCGTACTAAGGTGAAAAGCAGATTTATGGAGACATCATATTGGTGACCACTGCTGTCAAAAGGGAAGTGCAGTGAAGTTAAACTGTAAGCATTCCTGATGAAGTTGTAACTTACCGTCACAAAGCTTCCAGGACTAACTCAGGAGAAGGCCAGCATGCAACACCAAATCATTTTGCATCTTTATCTCACCCACAGATATACTGGCGACATCTGCGGAGAATAATCACAAAATCATCTCCTCTGGAATCTCTGAAACATGAAGTGGAGAAGCTGCCACATAACCCTGATTCAGCCTTGGCAAATTCTACAGGACTTCGAAGAGCAGCACAGGGAAGCTGAGGTTACAGGAAAGCTCAGTGCACATTTGAGGTTATATAAGAGGCAAACCTGATGAACCCTAAAGGTATGTCCAGCAAATACTGCAGCTCTCTCAGAGCAGAGGCTACTCACACAAGAAAAGTAAAACCAGAACACCTGGAATAGTGCTCTGCATAGACAAAAAAAGCCATTTCCAAAACCACACTATGCAAATTTCACCTAGTTGCACAACATTCACTCTTTGTGCAAACATTTTGCATAGCTGCAATGTCACAGCATCCAGCACATTTCAGGGCAGGAGGAGGGAGAAATGTGTTGGGCAGAAGGCTTACCTCTGGCTTCAGCACAGCCAGCATCAGGGAACTCTGGAGGTATGAATCACCAGTCAGCTCCAGGAGTGCTGAGTGTCTGTGACCAGCACCCACAGAGACACGATTTAGGAGGAATAGATGTTTCTGAGCAGGACTGCAGCGAACCATGTAACACTTTTACAGATGGCACAGTCATAACCATTAAACAGCTATGACCAGCTTGAGCGAGAGAGTGAAGAATGTGAGCACAGGGTGATAAAACACCCCCACTGAGTTGAGAAAAATACGCATATTCTGGTTTTAGACCCAAGGGTTATCAAAGGTAAGAGAGCCCTCACTACAATATGATCTCTTATCAGAAACCTAAGGCAGCTGATTGGATTCTGAACTGTGGCTCACAGATTCACATATGGTCACAGTTTTCTGGAGAGAGTTGAGGGAGGGGAGGGTGTGGAAAAAAAAAAGCCAAGGTCTCTTTTAGCACACTGAGTATAGTACAGTCAAATGGTTTCTTTTTCTCTCCATTCCTGACCCCATTTAAGTGCTATCTTAAATATTCCTAGGGACCCACTGGCCTGTAAAGAAAAAACTCTAAAGAAAACATAATCTTTCAAGGGCTGACATTACCTAGTTCCCAGCACAGCTACAGACTAGTTGCTGTGAAATGCAACAACCTGGTGGGAATTGGAAAGCTCTCTTTTAACTGCCGTTATTATCTCTAAAGCCTCTCTAATAGCAATCCCAGAATATAGGTTTAAAGAAAAATCATTTTAATGGAGGTCCCAGTACTACATTTTTATATTGCACCAAGTCAAGCTATTGATTAGCTTTACATTAATTTTAAAAGCACAAAGAATTTGTCATGATTTTTCTCCCTTTGATATCAGTGTCCATCAGCAATTGCATCAGTTTTCTGCTGAGCTGCCAAGCAAAGTTAAATGATGATGCGCTTCCTCTCCCTGACTTCTTATTCCAGCTTGGTTCAGCAATCTTGACCAGCCACTTCCTGTCTCCCCTATTGCACCGTCTGGCACTTACTTCAGACAAGTCAATATGTTTAAATTATACCTGTACCAGGCATAATTAATCATAAAGCTTTTTGCTTTGTAATGTTATTTGAAGTTCTGTATGGTGTTCATAAGCAGAAAGCAAAACAAAAGTTCAGTGGTGAAACCTGTGCCATTCCCCTCCACCTCCTCATTGAGTTGGAGCTCCTTGGATTTCAGAACAAGAGACGATTTCTCAGGAAGTCACTGCTCCCCAGAGGTTCAGAATTACATTGCTGAACTTCAGCAGACTGACAATATATATGGAGAAAACTCCAATAATTAGCCACATTTTGTATGGGACCAGCCTGGAAACACAGGGAAGGGGATTTTTTATGTCAGTCATAGCTTGGTGCTCCATGTGTAAAAGAAAGATGTTAGAGGTGGTGAGCATGGGACCCAGCTCTGAGTCACAGCTCTACCTTTATAGCTGCAATTCCCCAGGGCATGTAGTAATTTATAGCCATTAGAGGCCAGCAGTAAATTACTCCCCCCAGTCTGGCTCCAAGTCAAGCTCTCCAACCAGCCACTGGAGACTCAGCAGGAGGGAAATGCAGAGAGCGAGAAGGGGTTGGCATCCATCCCTTGTCCATTCCAGCCTTGTCGACTTCTAGAAAAAAAATAAATAGACAACTTACAAGATTCAGCTGGACAGGGTGCTGGGCCACCTAGTCTAGACTGTGCTTTTGCCAAGGAAGTTTGGACCAGGTGATTCTCAAAGTACCCTTCCAACCTAGCACTCTGTGATCCTATGACAAGTACTGCTTTCTCCCTCCCAGGCACTCAGCTCAGAAGTCTGGACTACCTTCCCATAGTGGGGAAACAGGAGCTCTGTCCAAATCCAAACACTCATCCTGTGAGGAGGGAGCCCTCAGCAATAGCTTAGCTAGCCACTGAGGTATTTCTTCTAGGTACTTCAGGAACAAAAACTTGTTTTCCAGCAGAAATGAATCTTCCATATAACCCGCAGCACAGGCACCTTTAAAACACTTCAAACAAAAAATAAAAGCAACAAACAAACCCTCTTTTCTTAAAGCATCCCAAGCAATTTTACAGGGATTAATTATCCTTATTCATTTTTGTCTTTCCATATATTTCAGCTCTCCCACAGAAAACTAATCCACTGGATTTCAAATTATGGTACAATTAGCATGAAATTAATTAGCATCTGACCTATCCCCTAGTTTTCCTCCAGCTGAGAAAGCCAACTTTTAATATAAGCCTAAAGCAAGAACTGTAAGACTAATACAGCAAATGGGACAAAGGCTTTTTAAATTAAAGAGAGTTTAAAAAAATGCAATTTACAGCCATAAGCATTTCCCTAACAACAACCCCAAAACTCCAGTCCTCCGACAAAGTGTAGAGGAATATTTCACCTCCCCCCAACACAAAGAGTTCATTTGCAAAGCCCACAATCATCCCTCCAATCATTTAAAATTCTCATGGCCTTTCAAAAGCAGAGTATATCGTTATCAATTAGCAATGCCTTTTAGTCCCATTGTGCAGATTTTCTTTTTCATATAACCTCTCCAGACACCTGTAAGAATTTTTAAGTCCATCACATATATATAATCAGTCCCCTAACTGTATCTTAGCCTTCACAATTTCCTGCATCATTTATAGACCTGCAGAGTCTCTTTTTGCCACTGTACATATCTTCCACATTCCTTCAGGCTCCTGTTCACTATCTAGTACTCAAATATGTTGCCCTCCTTCCTCTTCAGATTTCAGATATCATTAACCAAATGCCCCAGTTATTCTTTCTCATAGTTGCTTTGATCACTGCCATCCCCCTCTTCCACATGAAGCCTGTGGGTCACAGATATCCAATAACACTTTACTCTTTTGCATTGCCTGGCTGGAGCGGCACACAGCTGCCTGGCAGGAATCATTGCCTCCTGTGGAACACAAGTTTTAACTCAGAAAAAAAACGACTGTGCTAAAAAATTAATCAAAAGGAACTTTCCCTCATGTCCTGCCATTGTTCATGTGTTGTTACAGTCTCTCATGTGTTGTAACAGGCTCTCCTCTATCTTGGAAGCACAAGAGTTCCAGGTGCATATTCCACTTCCTGCGCACTAGAAAGACTACAGACACATCTTCAACAGGAGGATTTTACAGCCACAAAAGTGAAGCATTCAGGTGTCACCACCATCATGTCAGAGAAACTAACAGCTTTGGTAAAGCTTGCAGCAGAAATGGAACTAAATAAAAAAAAATTACATGTGTAGGAAAAACAATACAAAAAATTGTAAGGATAGAGAAGATGCAGCATGTAGAAGACTCTTTGAGAATCTACACACACCCTCACAGATTCCATGTGTACAATGCAGAATACAATTCATTCTCTCATCAGTAGAGGCTACATTGAAATCTACATCTTGGTCAACAGAGCTGCAGTATTGTCAGTCTCTGCAGCTCTGTTGACCAAGATGTAGATTTCACTGCAGCTCACTCAGAAACCACAGGGAGCAAAAACCAGAAAGAGAGGGAAGAAAACATCTATACAAACACAATATATTTTCAATATTATATTTTCCTTTCACAGGTCTTTCGTTCGCCTGGGCACTTACTGAGGTTGTGGTCTAACAACTCTGCTCTTACAGACTGCATGGGCGGTTCTTTCATTCCATGGTTGCTAACATTGTTTTTTCAGTGTTTTTGGTTTGGTTTTTTTTCTCCCAAAGATGAAAAAAGAGTGCTCTAGGGCTTTTTTATGAGGTGGCAACAAACAGTTCCCCAATCCACAGCACTCCAAGTGCTGCACTTTAGTTAAACAGCCCTGGACTCTCTGCTGCTGCTGTTCTTCTTCCTTTTGGCAATATAGAATCAAAAGAATCTTTACAAACTCAGACAGATGAGGAGCCCAGTGAAAACTAGAAAAGGAAAATAGCATCAATTATCACAGCCAGTCCAAGAGCAGGAGGAACCTGCCCCGTGTCCAGGTGTATTTTTGTCCAAGGAGGTAGGAGTGAGGTGCAGTCCAGGTGCCCCTCTGCAGCTGCCGAGGTCACCTCTATGCACACAGATGTCATCTGCTCTTCTGGACCAGGCACAAAAAGAGGGCAAACAGCAGGTCCTGCCCCGAACAGGTACTGCAATCCCATCTGTTGGCCCACATGTCACATATCAATGAATTTCCACATTGTTTGCCCAGTTCCCAGCAAAAGTAGGCAATTTTAGAGACTTCTTTTAGCAGCATGTCAAACTGATGGACCAAAATTAGGTGTTCTTTAACTGAATTTCTCTTCTGCTGTCCCTAAATAGCTCTTCCAGAATGGAAAAGTTTCTGATAACCTGGCACACACTAACCCTTCACCCCTCCAGAATCCACACTATTAATTCTCATAATAAAGCCTATTTTAAATATATCTTTAATCCTCTGAGAAAACCAATTTCATCCTTGAATGTTCCATTGATCTACAGTAAACAAATAGGCATTAGGGAGAAACATTGTTTATTTATTTGCTTGCCACTTAGAATTTAATCCTGGGATTCTAAAAGGACAATTATAAATTTCTCTAACAGTCCCTAGGGTATGTTCTGAATGTAGTCATCTAAGATAGGACTCTTGCACTCCAGGATGCCACTGCATTACAGCTTAGAAAGATTATAGCCAAACAGCACTCATTTATTATAAAGAGGGATGAGTAGTAATTCCAGGACACACACACTAGATGAGATTTCAGCCCTGTCTATTCTGTGTACATTGTGGAATGTATCTGGAAGATTTCCAAAGCCTGCTTACATACAGCACCGTCTCACCAAGAGACTTCCTGGCAAAATCTTGTTGGTAAAGAGACGGGTGTGGAGCTTCTTCAGTGAAAGACAGTTTCTACCATTTATCAAGACAAGTTTGTACAGCTGCAGATTTATGGCCATGTGGAAGAACTGTGGATATCTGAGCTCTTATACTGGAAAATCTAAGGATAGTGGTTGCTTGACTCAAACTTTCATTCCTGAAAATCAAAGGATGGGGGTTTTTTGGAAGAGACAGGGATAGGAATACATTGCTAGAAGTGACCAGAAAAGTCATTGCATCCAATCACATACAATTGGAAGAATCAAGTATGCTTGACCACGAGCTCCTACAACCACAGGTCATAAAACCCTCTCCTGACTCCTGAAAGTAAAGCTTAAGTTCAAAAGACTGAAAATTATGAAGACCTTACCACATATCAGGAAAGCAGTAGTTAATCACTCTTAAAATTTAAGGGAGGGAAAAAGCAAACAAAACAAAATAGAAACAAAATTAAAATACCCAAACAAAATCCTCATTTCCTATTTTGTCCAGCCTTCTCCTAGGACAGGAAAAAACTATCCACTAATCAAAAAGCTCTTCATTCAAAGTACATCTAGGAATCATTAGGTCATGGTATTGGATAAACTAACTAGACTGAGCTTATGTGAGTAAAGTTTCCAGATCTCTGATCATTCTCCTAATGTCCTTTTCTAAGCCCCTCCTGGTCTGTCAGCACAACCAGACAGCAAGGAATAGTAACAAAATGAGTAAACTTTTCAAGCAACATATTTCTACCATACTTTCAAGGAGTAGGAGGATGTTACTCAGTAGGGAGAAGTGAAAGAAATGGCTGCACCATGATACAATCTTGCTTAAACGCCTTGGAGACTCCAGCTCCCCAGTGTGTGTCAACACGCAGCCTGAAGGAGCAGCTGAGCCAGAGCCCTAGGTTGCACACAGCCAAACTAAATGCTCAACACAGCGAGGGTGAAGTCTGCTTTGTGTCACTGGAGAAAATTAGGCTGATATCTAACAGATGACATTTGCCAGTAAAAAGGATTGTTCACATTGTGTTTGTCTTCTGGGAGAACATTCCACATCTGACATGCATCCACAATCCACTCAGGTACTGAGTGTAACCTTGCTGTAGATGGCTTCCAACCTGCCACACAGGTCCTACCAGGATACAAAATTCTCAAGATAACAGTCTTTTCCATTTAATTTATGAATCTCCTTCATGCTCATGCATGCTTCATGCTTTAATTAATATTAATTAAAGACTAATCACATTCATTGCAGCCAGGTGCTGAACAAATTTGCCATTTGTCTTTGCAACGCGGAGCACCATGGGCCCTGGCCATGTGGGGAGAAGGCAAGAATGCAGACCACCGCTGTTCCTGCCTTGTGTTATCTCTGGGCTCCTGTTGCTCACTTTGGTGCTCAGAGTTACAGACTGCAGCCTCATTGCATACAGAGTTCTGTGAGAGGACACTAAGTGATCTCTGCCTCAGAAATATCTATTGTACCCTGGCATGAAGGCAAAATGCAGACAGCCTGTCTGCACCACCACTCCTATTTCCCTCTATCATTACAGACTCTGCCCTACAAATGGAGCTGTAGCAGCATAATGCTTAACATGTAAACCAGTCAGTGTTATCCCTTCTGACAAGATTTGGGGGCAATGAAGTACAGAAAGGCCAGTGACTCGCCCCAAATTGCAGTGAAAATTGGCAATATAATTGGAAATAGAGTCCTAATCTGCAGAGACCTGCATGGTATCTTCACTGTATGGTCAAAATTCAACAAATGAAGTATGTTGCCACTGAAAACTGATTACATACAAGAACACAAGGGCTCGGTTTCCTTTAAGTCATTGCAAACCAGAATCTGGAGAATAAATTCCTGTTTCTATGTTAACAGAGACTTGGTTGACACTATGAATCACATAGTATGGAGTGAGACATTCCTGTCTCTTCTAGATCTTATTTAAGTCAGACACAAAGAGTTTAGCCTGGCAGATCATGCACACAACAATTACTTGAAGCCTATGAGAAAACCCTCCAAGGGCTCATCTTGCTTCTTGAAGAGCCAACACACAGAGGAGTTCCCTGCGATGCCTTTCATGATCTCTATTGTTCACGGGGTACTAAAGTAATGAATAGCCTTTATTTTTCCAAGATTCAGCCACAGAATGTGCATGCTACCATTAAAAGGAAAACAAAAGTGCAGAAATGCCAAGATACTATGTAACACACAGCCCTTCATCACTTGCCTTGATGCACAGTGTTACAAATTTTATCTAATCAACTGACATTTTAAGTAGTGGAGAATTTAACAAGAATAACAATGTGGTGACAATTTAGTCTTTCTTACCCCTCCATAAAAACACTGTCTTCTGTTTGGTCTAGATTTAGGTCAAGACATTTCACTAATTTGCTAGTCATTAAAAAGATATTTTTATACCCAGCCTGTAATATTATACTCTTCAGTGATTATGATAGTTCCCAACAGAATTCCAGACTTGAAAATGAAGGCTGGGAAGCTGAGCTGCAATTATGATACTTTAAATAATTCCACAAAAGTAGAACCACTGTTAAATAATTTATAGTCTTTGATCTTGTCACAGATCTACTGAAATCTTCACATCACTCAAGCTAAATATTTTCAAACAGAAATGGGATGGGTTACTTCCCTCCACCCCTTTCTGTCACTGTGGGAGCCGAGGAAAATAACGGTGACAGGGGCCAAACTCTTCATTACTTTGGTGTAAGCTCCTTCTCGCATGAAAATTCTTCCTCTGGGGTTCAAGCACATCCAGAGATTCGTCTTTCATCACAGCATCCTGAAAGGTTAAGAAAGTAGTGCTTATTTTTGAATCATAGAATCATTACAGTTGGAAAAGACCTTTAAGATCTTCAAGTCCAACCATCAACACAGCAACACCAGCATTTTCCCTCTTTAACCATGCCCTCAAAATAGATTTACCACCAAAATTACATAATTCCCAACATTTTACAAAACAGAAAATGTAACCTTTCAACTCTGCACCTTGCACAGCTATAGAAAAATAGAGTTGGAAGGGACCCATCATGATCCTCACATTCCAGCTCCTGGCCCTGCACAGGTCACCCCAGGAACCACATCATGTGCTCAAGAGCATTGTCCAAATGATTCTTGAACTCTGTCTGGCTTGGGGTTACAACAACTTCTCTGGGGAGCCTGTTCCAGAGAACCAACCACCCTCTGGATGAAGAACCTTTCCCTAATACCCAACCTAAACCTGACTCAGCTTCAGGCCATTTCCTCTGGGTCCTGTCACTGGTCACCAGAGAGAAGAGATCAGTGCCTGCCCCTCCTCTTTCTCTCATGAGGAAGCTGCGAGCTGCTGTGAGGTCCCCCCTCAGTCCCCTCTTCTTCAGGCTGAACAGACCAAGTGACATCAGCTGCCCCTCATGCGGCTTCCCCTGCAGACCACCACCTAACAAGCAGGAAGAGAAAAGATAAACTCCAGGCAGGACATCAGTCCCAACAAAGTTCTTTGGATCTGGAAGGTGACAGAACCTCACCCATGAGGCTCAGACACACTGCCAAACCTCAGCAGGTGCCCTCATGCCTACAGAGGCACAGAACACGGCCGCTTTACTCAAGTGTCAGCTCCTAAAGGCTGGTAAACAGCGACACACATGAAAATGCAGACTGTGCTAAACTGCATGATTAAATCAGAAAAACTCCTCTGTAATCTCTGGCCTGTTCAGTTGCAATCCCTCATTGTGGTCCTTAATGGGGTCCTCAGCACAAGAAAGTTGTGGACCTGGCTGGATCAAGTTCAGGGGAGATCACTGAAGACAATTAGAGGTATAGAACACATCTCTTATGGAGACAGTCTGAGAGAGTTGGGGTTGTTCAGCCTGGAAAAGAGGAGGCTCCAAGGAGACCTGATTGCAGCCTTCTAATACCTATAGGGGGGCTTATGAAAGGAAGGGAAACGGACTTTTTTATGGGAAAAAAGTGACAGGACAAGGGAAAGTGGTTTTAAAGTGGAAGAGAGCAGGTTTACATTAGATGTTAGGCAGAAATCCGTTATTCAGAGGGTGGTGAAGGAGAAGAACAGGTTGCCCGGAGAGTTTGATGGATACCCTATCCCTGGAAGTGTTCAAGATCAGGTTGAATGGGGCTTTGAACAACCCAGTCTAGTGGATGGCATCCTTGTCCATGGCAGGAATATTAGAATCAGATAACCTTTAAGGTCCCTACCAACCCAAACCATCCTATGATTCTTATGTCCTGCTACTCAGGGATGCAAAACTGCTCAGTTACTAGCAAGTGCAGTGGTCGAATAGCCAACTCTAGCAAAAACTGAGCTTCTCAGTTAAAAACATCTTACAAAATTGAATTCAGAAGCACTGGAAAATTTTTTGGAAAAAATTTACCTCTAATTAGCTGAGCCTAGTAGCTAAGACAAGACAAGATAACACCTTAATAACATTAAGCACCTTTCTCTGGAGGCAAACCCAAGTCTGCATCCCGTTGCAGCCCTCAAATGCCTACATGCATGTGTGTATACAATTACAGCAGCTCTGCTGACTGATAACTTGTTAAATTGACATAACTTGACTGTCAGGGTCCTAAGACTAATGAAACATGTAAAGTATGCCAGAAGTAAACAGCAGCTTTCCAGGAAACACTTAATTTACATTCTAATTAATGCAATGTGGGGTAGAAGTCATAAATAAAGGATTCAATCACAGTTCACTGTATAATAGGCAGACTAGTTTTACACACCTGATATGACAGACAAGTACTAATGTAGGGTTATGGAGGATGCCAGATGGAAACCAGCTCTTCACATCTACAAGAGACAAAGAGGTGCAGCACCTAAAAAAACAAAGGTTTAATGCTGCAAATATCTTATTTTAAAGTTTCCCTCCCTAGGAATAAACCACTTTTTTTCTTTTCTTAGAAGATGACAAGTGTAAAGAAAATTTCATCTAGAGGAGTCCTTGAAGGTTTGACAAACAGGATTTGAACACCACACCTTCAGGTTCATTAGCACTGGTGATGAGTACTGCTCATACCCTGAGTGCCCTGGTAGAGATTGGAGTCTCACTCTTCAAACAGCTTGCAGAAGTCTTCCCAAAATAGCTGCCACCACCACCAAGGAACTCTGTTCATGCTCCTTGAAATGGATGATCACCAGGTCTGAATCTTGCTATTCCATTTTTCAGACCTGTCACATATAGCATATTGCCTGCAATAGGCATTTTTTGGATTAGGTAGAGTTTGAGGATGGATTCCTGCTGCAGTCACACCTACAGCCTCACCCTATCACAATTATGGTGCTCCAGCCACTCCCTTCTAGGGACCATACTATGCAGTTAATTCCAGCTGGTGAGCTCTGAACACAATGGGGGAGCAGAAAAGGAGGCTGGTTGCATTTAGCCACAATAAATTCATCTGCATAAAACCATTCAGAAATTCAATTTTGATGTCCTTTTTTTTGTGGGATGGTACATGTGGTTTACATTACTTTGAGAACACTTTGGTAAGCTCTCTGTTTTATTTATTAAATGAAATCAATTCAATTTAAGAAAAAGAAATTAGTTACTTGCTTTCTAATTACAAACAAACAAAATTATTTTAAATATCGTGCTTTTCTTCCCTGCTGAAACTACAGTAGAAAAACTAGCCTATGTAAGTGACAGAAGGTTATTGCAAACCAAGCTGATGAAATGAAAGGGAACAGTAAACATCAGCACCATAATAAAAGTAAAGTCCCTTTTTGCTTTTAACTGCCTCTCCTCACTTGCTTCACATTTCCCCACTACTCCACCACAAGCAGCAACTCTTTCCATGGAACCCTCTATGCTCATTCATTTTTGTGAAAAATACTTCCTCAGGAGCTATTTGTTTTTTTGCAACCATAGTGATAAAATATATTACTGGCAGGACTCTCAGGATTATAAATAGGTATCATTCTTTGTTTAATTTCAGTAAGCCAGGACAAAATCACTGAGGTTTTTGCACACATGACTTTCATTAGGAGCAATGTACAACTGAAAACACATTAGGCTCTTGTCTTTTATTTTTCCTTATTTCTATTTGTTTATACCTTCATGTAATTAGAAGGTTGGAAACTTTGGGGGTGTAATAGCAAAGGTCCTGGGGAAAAAACACTGACAACTGAGGAAGGGGCAAAGTCACTCACACTAGGACAGTTACTAGCAATCTGTCAGAAAAGTGTTTGTTTTGAGGTTTTTGCTTGTTTCCATTTTTGTTAAATTGTTTAAGATGTGTTACTTTGGTAAATATCCATCTAACTCCAAGTGCTACAAGTTGAGCATGCTGTCAACGCTGTGCTTGAAGAAAGCCTAGTCTGAAAATCTAATACATTATTCCAGCTGAAACCTAAGAGACAGTTACTTTCTTCCCAAATGTCCACAGTCCCTCACTGAAGCCCTGAGAGACCAAAGCTGACATTTCATATACCTCGAAGTCAGGCAAGCAGTGCCAAAAATAACCATTAAAAAATGAGTGCAAGCTTTTCTTTGGGTCAAATATTTCAATAATTTTCCTTAGAATTCCTATCAATGATCCTTAGGTAGGACTTGCAGGTTTTTTCAGGGCTTGCAAGCGCTCTGTATTATGAGCAAAGACCCAACAGAACAACACAGAATTGATGTGATAAATAGAGGAAGTGCTCAACACTTCACATTTGGTACTGAACTCGGCAGCAATCCTCATCTTGCCCCCTCGGCCATGGACAGAGGAGGCACCGCCAGGACCCGCAGATCTCCAAGGGTTAAGCAGCGATGGGCGAGGGCGGGGTCATGTTCCAGACTAGCAGTGGAGCTGAGCCGCAGCATTCACAGGAAGGGAGCTGGAAGGATTCGCTGTTTGGGAGCCATTTCATGCCACCCTCAGGCAAGTCTCCCGTAGAAGTCAGCAGGGCGCTCTTCTGGTTATGGGCAGCAGCGGGATTTGGCTTCGGCTCTGAAGAAAAGGGATTCATAGGGGGAGCTTCTGGTAGCAGCATGTACACAAGGGAAGTTGGGCACAGCAGCATATTTCTTTCAAAATCTCCCTGCTCCTGAAAGGCCACCCATGGGACACAGCCATCTCTCATGTAGCTATTGTTTTCCGTGGACATGAGCCATGTATTAACAGCCTCTCGGGCCTTGTGCTCAGCAGACAAAGACTGCCCTCTGCCTTCCTGCCTTCAGAGGCCACTCGCAGCACAAACAAGGCCAGGCCAGAAATACAGCTACCCTCCCAAAACAGGCTCCAGCAGCACCCAAGATAATTCCTACAGCCAGCATGGCAGCAACAGAAGGAGCCTTCCTGGAAGAGCTGGAGGGCACCTGGAGCAGATGATCCCCAATCACTGATTTAGTAAGCACATACTCCAATTCAAGAGCCAGGGGCTATATGGTAGTGAATCAGGAGGAAAAAAAGGAACAGTTTCACACACGGGTTTTACTAATTTCACCACTGTCAGGTTGAACTTCTCTACTACAGAGAAAATGCAAAGGGTGGGGGCTAGAATGAGAAGGCTCCAAAGCCCTTTCTCAAAGCAGTATTTTAAGGAGTGCAAGTAGATTTCCTTGCAATCTTCCCCTTCATTCCTTTCTTAGGTTGTTTTTTTTTTTATTATTATTTTGTTTTGGTTTTTTTGGGGGGGGGGAGAGGGCAAGCATTCCCTGCAAAAGCAGGATGAAATTTAACAATAGCAGAGTTATCAGAAGCCTCACGTGTCAAATAAACACTACATTTCTCACAAATAGAAAACACACAAGCCATAAATCAAGGGTCCAGCAGTGAGAGGCTTGTCGCTGGGAAGGTGTCAGTGCACACGGATTTGGATGGCTTCTGCCCTCAGGCAGCCTGAAGGAAGTTTTGACCCAGGATATTAATACAGCTTATTTGATACAGAGTGAGCCAGGCTGGGGCTCCAAGGTCTGTTTACATTACAAGACTGTGTGCCTTTGGGAGATTAACACCTAGAGAAAATGCATCTGTGTTTGTTCTGGGTGAGGCTACAATTTAAATTCTTATGTTATCACACAAACTAGACATGATAGATAATCAATGCCCTGTGATAGTTAGTACTGAGGAACTGAGCTAGTTTTTTTTTGCAGGGTCATTATTCAACATATCATTCTTGCCATTTTCATTTCTATTTAAAGTCAAATCAGGCATTTATTTTCCTGAGACTTTTATGAATGCATATGTACATTTTCATCTCTCAACATAAAGCACAACTGCCTGGATTATGTCAGTTCTGTGCTTTTTTTGCAGGGATATAAAATATATTATATAGTTGCAAAACATTACATCACAGAAACCACACAGACATCAGACTAAAACTGATCTTAAGAGGGCTTCCAGTCTATCTTGTTACCTAGAAGCAGTAGCAAGTTTAATTGCAGCCATGACATATGTCCCTCAAATTTATCAAAACCTTTAGAAGAGAGTCTGCAACATTCCTGGGTAACCTATTCCAGTGATTAACAATTCTAGCCATGTAGATATTTTTTAAGCAACCAAAAGCTTTGTTTTGCTACTGATGAAGCCAATCTCTGGATTTTTCTCACATCTTTAATCTACACCTTAGATTAATCTACCCTTTAGTAACTCCACCCCTTTGAAAGCACTGACAGCTGAATGCAAGGCTATAGATACACTGCCCCTACAGATATCAAATGAAATACAGGGACACAATGGCAGTCTGGGCAGAGAGAGCAACAAGCACAGATCAGGGTCAGTAGCACTGTTGAGAGCTAAGTGTGTGATGCACTTTTCACATGCCTGAGCAAGAAAAGCACTGATCTGATAAATCTAAGTTCAGTTTAGCTTTTACAGAGAGCCTTCTATTAAACATGTGTGAAAATGTAGTGTTTGCAGTCCTACACTCTACACTCTATGGTGACTGATAGATCTGCATCCCCTTTTTAACAGCAGCTGCCTACAAGGCTTGTACCCTTCCTCAGACCTACCTTTTCTAGAAAAACACAAATCTTTGAACCTTTCAGCACAGATCATATTTTCTAAGTCTCAAATAATTTGGGTCATTCTTCTAGAATACACCCCACTTTTCTGTATCACTTTAAAAAGAAATGAAAAAACACAGGTCCAAAAATCCAGCTGCTGACTGCTTGCCACTGGAGATGTCTTGCACACTAGGAAGTGCTCCCTAAATACCACATCTTTTATTCCTGTTCCACTTTCCAGGCACTAAAGCTCCACCTTCTCTCCTGATGCCAGGTCCCTGTGTGGTTGCAGATTCTCTGACACATTCTGTTTTGCAGTTCTCTAATCTGAGTGCCTTCATACTGATATATTTTTCCCAATGTATCGTGTCCATTGTTCTTCTAATCCTGTGCGTTAAAGCACTTCTGTACCCTCAGTCTAAATTTTTACATGTTCACTTTCTATCTCATCATTCAAGCTACTAATGAAAATATTGATGGGAACCAGGCCCAAAATTAAGCCTTTTCAAGAGCAAAAATGAATTCTCCTGTTAGCAGGGTATGACTGCTAACTGACTTCTCAGCATGGGATTTTTACAGAATGAGGCCTTCCCCTGTTATCCAGGCAAAATTTCTGGATTTTTCTCCAGTTTACATGAGAGCATATAATCTCCCATAGTGTCAAAAATCCTGATTTAAGTCAAGATGTATCACATTTACCACTTTTGCCTTATCCACTAAGCCAGTTTCCCTGGGAAGGAAGGAAATTAGATTGGTTTAACATGATTTGTTCTTGACAAATACATGTTGACTCTATTTTATCACCTTTTTATCTGCATGGTGCTTACACATGGACTGCTTAATAATTTGTTCTAGTATCTAATACCTTTTAAGATGTCAAGGTTACACTGATCAGTGCATAACTCCCAAGACCCTCTCCCTTCTCCCTTTTTTATTCATACTACAGTCTGTTAAGAATTCAGTGTAGAAAAACATCTAGGTCTCCAGGAGAAGCAAAACTTTGTGTGCATGGTGAGAGTGTCATGTGAAAATTTAGGCAAGAAACACTGAACAGTTTTCTAGAACACTTTGGCAAAAATGAAAGTTGGATTTATCTTCTTATCATTTTGAGATGAGACAAAAATAAACAAAGTTCAGGGTAATGCATGACCAGCAATGAATATTGTATAAACAGAATTGTTCATTGTCACAGAAATACGATCCCTATTATGTAACCTATTCCAGCTTCCTGCCAATGGGTGATTATTTCCTACAAAGTATTTTCCACTGCTTTGTTCAACAGAGATTTAAGCAAATCAGTAAATAGCTTCCCCATACTTCCCTTGGGAAATTGTTGCACAGCTATATAATAGTCAGTTTGGTCTCACTGAAAACAATAATACAATACTGAAACATATTTAATAGCAGCTAATTGCAACAATAAATATGTAGTAGTAATACTACCCCTCCTGGCTTTGTCCCATAGAGACAGCTGTTTCCATTCACAGATATTATACCTACTTATTCTTCTGTTTCCCCTCTGATTTCTGAATACTTACACTTTTTGTGTTTTCTACTGTACACAATCACAATGCACTTCAGCATCTGCAGAGGTGCCTGGAGCATCCAGGCACACCTGACCTTCTATTTTTTGGGTGCAGTTATACCACACTCCCGTTGGTCTCTGCTATGGTTCTGAGTGCACAGGAAATCTTTTGTCAAGGAGATGATCTTGCAAACAGGAAGAAGAAGAGAGAACACTGCATCAATTCAGTTACAATGCCATATATAATGCCTCCTATACAATGCCTCATCACAACGACTGCTGAGATTTATTTCTTTGTACCAACACTTACATTTATTGAAATGAAGTGGGATTAGATTTGATGTTGATTTTTGGATGCCCAGCATACTGCTCTCCCTTTTGGGTAGTGGCTGGGAACTGAAGAATACCTGCAGTACCATATGATTTGCCCTCTGCATGAATAAATGCTGTTTCCCATTCTCTATGTGTTTAAATCAGAGGCAGTTGACCTGTTTAGGATATGATCTATTCAGATAATAAAACCCACATGGCACATAGTAAAATGTTTTAATCCATGATCCATGCATATACTTCTCTAGAAACAAAGATGGTTACAGACTGTAGCATATAAAATTTGCCCTGAGCTAGAAAGCCAAAGCCCTTTAGCACAGAGACATTTTTGAATTGTGAACTTTATAAAACCCAACTCATAAGTTCTGCAGATGTAGCTTATTGCTGAGAAAAATCTAAGATGTTAAGCGCCAGTGTTAGCTCATATAAGCTGGTATTTGTAAGTGTGCTGTTTAACTTGTATTGTTTTTCTCACCTTTTCTATATAGCAAAACCAAGATATTTTAAATTAAGGCTTTGGAGGTGTGTGGTGTGGCTGGAGTGTTCAAGAGTTTAATGGGGGTAAGGATGTGGTTTTGTCCTCTGCCATTTCTAAAAATTGTACAAATCTAAGCATATTTTTAAAGGGGATTTTACAACCTGTTTAATAACTTTTTAAAAGGTTCTAGTATTGCATCATGGGACTATGGGTACGGTAGGTCTTTTCCTGCACAAATGAGCAAGGAACACACCCAAGCAATGCTTAGTAATTTTAATAGCAGTTGCCATACAAAAATTCCGTCTGATTTTTAAGCAATGGAATCCAGAAAAGCTAGTTGGCTTGAAATGTTATTTAAAGACATGGGGTTTGGACACAGACCCACACAAGCTGTTCAGCAGCAGATTATCCAGACTGTATCAGTTTTCCTCAACGTTATGGCTGCCTACTACTATAATTTTAAGTTGCTCTTATCCAACAGTAAAAAGGCATAGAAAGTTATTCAAGGTCCTGCACAGAGAGACATTTCAGACTGATGACCATTGGCTCTTTCTTTTACCTGGCTGCAGACAGACAGCAATGAATTCTGTGTATCCACAGTAGAACTTAGCCAGAGGTTTTTCCTTTTGGCATTTCATGCTTTGGAGAAGCTTCTTTGCAAGCTAATAAAAATGCCAGGAAGACCAGCTGCTCTTAAACAGTTTGCACAAAGGCAGATATAATTAGTTCACAAGTTGGAAGCACATTTGACAGAAGGAATCGTTTTGTTACCCCCAAATAATTGAGAAGCTCATATGTAAAATGTATGTGCAAATATATCTCTTTCACTTAAATCCATATATTTACACCACCCTAACTAAAGACACTGTAGCCATCTCTCACAGCTAGCCATGAAGATGATTTGCAGAATAATCTAAATACTGCTGTGCAAGGAAAAGCTTGATCAATAGGCCCCATAACTTAGAAGGAATGAATTTATGTTACTTTAATGGTATGTCCAAGTACATTAGGACCAATCAAAGTCTATCCAGCTGGCCACATTTACCAGAGCTTTGTGTTTCTTTGGGTCATCACAATCGAGATTTCCACCAAACCCAATGTCCAAGACTTACAGCAATGAGAACAGGATTATTTAAGCAGTTCCCCCTTGCTTTTTCTTTTTTCAACCATATTCACATAAACTTGTCACCCATTTGCATACATTTGAGCAGTCTGCCTGCCTATAAGGCATCTGCACTTTTATGTTCATTTCTCTGACATCTGGAGTGCTATAAATTCGATCTTTGCCTTCATTTTTTCCTTTTCTCTCTCCCCCTATCCACTAAAGAAATACTGGCACTAGCACGGATCAATCCAGTCACATCCAGGTCCAAACTCACTGGAGAGTTCCAAGCTTGAGTGACTCAACTGGACCAAGAAGTTAAGAGTAGTGGGGAAAAAAGCCATCAATGGTGCCTCTGTAAGGAAAAAGTAGCATTGTCATCCACTGCAACACGATTCAAAGGAAAATACTAACAGTGAACAACTAAAACAGTTGAAGTTGCCTCAGGGCATTTTGGAAGAGAACACTGAGGCAGGTATGACAAGCTGCCACCCACTTCTGCTACATCCCTGCTGAGAAAGCAGGAGTTGATGCCAACACCCTGGGGAAAAACAAGCCTCGGAACAGCTCCAGGCTGACCAGCTGAGCAACTCAGCCTCCCTCTGTGCTTCCCTTGGGATGACTGGACAGGTAAAGGACCACCACAGCACTGGGTGTGGGGACATTGTACCATGAGCGTGGAAGCTGTGCACGTGTTTAGTGGGAATGTCTGGAGGAGCCAAGCACCCGAAAGGGATTCACAAGAACCACTTTGCAAACCTCTGAGATATTGCAACACACAATACAAACATAAAATTAAGTTTTGTAAATCTGGCCAGACACCAAAGGCTTTGGAATTTGGCTGAACACGGAGTTCCCTGATTCTTCCCCCTACTCTGAGCTTTCCCTGCAGACTGAATCAAAAAGCACAGATAATACCAGGCTGCTCATTCTCCTGCTGCCCATACAGTGATATATTTTTCTTGCTCCGTTGGGACAGATGAAATAAGAGAAACGAAAGCAGGGTCAGCCTGGTGTCTGTTGAGGGATCATCTCTTACTAACCAAGAAATGGCAAAATCCTCCTAAAGGTTCTTTGGGGAATATTTATTTTGTCCCACGCTTTTACTGTAATTGTGTTAATCCGATAGATTTGCTAAGCAGCAAAGCGTTGACTGGCATGTCTGAGGAATGCCTGTTGGGGAATGTGTCTGCACGGGCAGAGGACTGAAAATGCAGTTTACATAAGGGTGCAGACTGTATCTGACAAAGAATACATTATAGTATATGTTTCCTTCATGGTAAAGTATGATGAGGTAATGGGGAGCAGGGTTAAAAGCTGAAGTGACTATATTTATGTGTCAGGTTCAAGGGGTTGTTTCAATTTCTAGACCCAATCAATGACAAATTTCAGCTCCTCTTCTGCCCGTGCTTCAGTCGCCAGTGAGGGGTGGCTACTGTATGTCCAGCTAGCAAACACTTCTGTGCTGGACTACTTCTCTTCTCTTAAACTGGCATTTTGAGTGGAAAGTGTGGTGCCAAGCATGACAGAAAAGGCATGTAGAGCAGGGAAAGAGTGAAGTTAAATTATGTGAAATTGTCCATAATGAAAAATCAGGGGAATAAATCAAACTTGCAGCTATTTTGTCTATCACTTACAGATCTTCCTTCCAACAAAGAAATCACCCCTTTGAACAGGTGATTGTTCTTACAAGCTGCAGGGCACATCAGGGGAACATTTTAACAGTTTCATTTTCTCTCCTACTGAGTTATGCTGCCCACATTCTCTGGGATCACATATGATCCAAGAGCCCACAACTTTTTTTTGCTGTTGTTGGCTGCTCTCATTGCTAGAGCTCAAGTCCTGTCAGCAGAAGCTTCACAGTGGATGCACAGGGAACCTGCCTAACATGTTATAAACTGACACAATTCCAGCAGTAGCCAGTGGTCTCACATAATGCAGTTATTTTTTCCAGGCCTGTTTTCTTCTTCCAGCTGAGTTCCCAAAAGGCAGCAATGCTTTAATGGACCCACACAGTGAAAAAATGAGCAACAGCAGCATCCAAAAAGCTTTTGTTCATTATTGCATCCAGCCCTTCTGGAGTTCTCAGATGAACTGGAGGGCAAGCTTGGCTAGCATTTCCTGACTGAAGTACTGAGAGGGACTGTCCCAAAATTTCACATGTCAGTGCCACTCCACAGTCTCCTATGCTACTTCACTAAAGAGAAATGAGTGTATCAAAGTATGTCATGTCTCTCAGGCACCTGCCTTCTTGCTCGCCCTTCATTTGCCTGAGGACAGCTGGTCATCTCCAGAGATGAGTGGGCATCATGCTTCTCTAGACTGACACACAAAAAGGGCTTTTGTAAAGCATGAGGAGTGCTTGGGCCACTAATAAAACATGATGTAGCTTTGCCACTCTGAACAGATGAGATATCCCAGGGCTCAGGACTGATTTTTGTTGGTTTGGGTATATTTTAAGCAACTACTAAGTATTGTCATTTTCAGTAGACTCTAAGCTGCTGAAAGTCCCAGCTGCCTCTGGAAATCTTTGCCACAAAGCTTTCAAATCCACATTGACCAATGTTACAATAAGCCATTTCCACCATCCTTCAAGCTCTGGCTTACAGCAGACCTAGCAGCTCAGGACAAAGGCTTGTCCATGATAGATGCAAGAGACAACCTGACACCAGCCCAGGTGAGACCTTGCTTGATCCACACAAAGCCTTGTCAAATGCAAAGCCAATAATGGGAATTGCAGAAGTTCACACTGGCACATATATGCTGAAAAGTTGCCTCTTTCCTTCTTGCCATAAGAACAAAAGTGAAAAATATCCCTTAATTCCTTTGAGGCTTCATCCACACAGTTACCTACAGGCCATGCATGCGGCCGCTCTCCCGCATCATCCCTTCTGCCTCCCCCCACATTGGCACAAAGCACCAGATGAACAGCTTCAATTGCTTGAACAATGATCTTGGAAGTAAAGTATTTCCCTCCTTGCCACAAATCTTTATAAGTAGTGAAATAAACACCACAATGTGCCTTCTTCCAACAGCTGGAAAATTATGGTCTGACTGAAATGACATCATTGTGTTTTCCTATGGAATTTCTGTGCTGTGAGATTTCAGGGAGAAGCTGTGTGGTGGCTTGAGGTAGGGTGAGAGAATGCTGTGGTGAAGTGGACAAATAAAAAAGGTGAAACTGTCTTAAAGAGGCTCTACTGTGAAATAAATGTTTATACAAAAACTGGAAAGGTTCCTTAAAAACAGGCTGTTCCTTGGCTTATAGTCATTCCTTGATTCCAGCCTTCAACAGCCCTAGCTACTCTAGTATACAATATGAAGTTTTTCAACATCTTATATGGTTCTTCCCCCTTGCCTCATTACACTAAAAAAAATATGTGGAAGACATACCCCAGTAAGGCAGTAAGGGAATATCTCTGTCAAAGAGACGTTGGAATTCTAGCAGCTTTTCAAAGGAGACAGCACTAAATCTACACCCTTAATTACATGCTTAGTTGTGGATGTCAACAGAAAGTGTGTGACCACACTGCGGGTACTGCAATTCCCTTTATTGCACGGAGGTCATGTGGAAAAGGAAGATTACTTCCTAGTAAGATAGAATCAAGTCCCAAAATATACCTCTGGACTAGAACAGACAGAGTGCAAAATGTTTGATAGTAACTAAGTTTAAAACTGAATATGACCATTTGGTGAGAGTAGAAACAATTGCCCGCTCCTGCCAAGACATGGCAAGTTCAGTTTTTCATTGTCATCACATTTTTTTTTAATTTCTTTTCAATTCCTTACCATGCCAGAGCTGCCCAATTTGCACTCCCTGGTTCAGGAAGCCTCAGTATCATTAAAAGGTTTGGTCACCTTCACTAAAACTCCTCTGGACACAAGTCTCAGTAGCACTCAATGTAACTCAGTAGTGCAGTTCGACACACTTGATACAGGGACTAAAAAAAAAAGCCACTGAAACCTAAGAGAAATTCTGAATTGTCTTTAGTGATCAGTGTTTCACTATAAACTACCCACTTACGCCAAATCATAGCTGTGGGAAACCATCAGCAGCACTGAGGCTGACTACAGGCAGTAATCAGGCTGAATATGAAAATCAGAAATGAAACAGAGCATGCAAATAAGAAAAAGATAAAACACATCTTTGCTGAAATTCCCTTTCCATTTCAACATGTATAGAAGGCCTCAAAACAACACTTTCTCCGTGCTTTGGAAAAAAATAAAAGCAAATATTTTCAATAGCTCTGGTTTCTATACACTTCCTCTTATTTTCACCCTGCCCCTCCCAAATAACTACATAAACAACCAGGATGGCATTGCTAAAAAGTCAATGTGTATGCTAAAACTTTCCCCAAAACAGGGATAAAACTCAATCACCTTGCAAAGTTTTTCTACATTCCTTTTTGTTATGCAAATGAGTGAACATCATATATTCACACCTGGAATTCCATGCTTCATTTGTTAACTTTCAATTGCTCTATTTTGTGGTCAAGAATGAAGAGCAATGAGGGTCTATCTTCAATACTTTGACAAAGAATGAAATTGATGTATAACTGTGCATATGATTTTAATGTATCCAGCCCTATATATAAACTTAATTTTGTGTGATTTATATCCCTAATTAGATTCCCATGGCAACATTCTTCAGCTAACAATGTGTATCATAATCACCTTTTCTTCATACAAATTATTTCCTTAACTTCGCATGCATATCTTAGCAGGTTTTATTTTTAAAACTCACGTTAACAGTTTCTCTCTTGTTACCAGTAGGGGTGCTACAATAAGAAACTAATTTGCTGTAAAAATTACTCATTTGTCAAATAAGCATTAAAATAATTGTTCCCCTTTTGACTGTTACCCTGCTGTTTCCAGTCATTTTCAAAAACTAAATTATTTACTCATTTGAAAGTTCAGCTGTGCATATTTTAATTGATATTCCCTCATAGGACTCATATTGTTAATGACAATAATTAACCCGAAATGGCTGCTAAATAATTATGCTGAAAAGATACAAAGTATTTGTGCAGAAAGTAAAATCAGCATTTGAGAAACCATCAAAATGTACAACTTTCCTATTTTATGGCAAAGCATGGTAATAGTTCATAATCAAATTAAGGATGAAAAGGAAAGATGTAGATTACATGCTTTGATGCAGAATACTTTATGTTTCCAATATAGCACGGTATCCTAGCTAACAATGTGTACTCAGTCATTTCAATAAATCCCTAGTATTGCTATTCCAGATAGTAATATAATGTATTCTCATGAAGTCAGTGCAGTTAGGAACGTAGTAAACCATCCATTAATAATACTTCTCTGCCATCTATCTATTGCATTTCATTCCAAGGAATCAGAGCCCTGTAATAATTTATAGCTTATGGAATTAATGCTGAAGGCTTTCTTCTGGCAAGCATTGTTGATTTCAATGATGAGAGCTAAAAGCTATTCAGGCCCAGCTTCTTTCTCTGGACACATCCCAGGCCAGATGCATTACCGACCTATTGTTTGTGGAACCATTTATACCAGCACAAAATCATTTTTGATTTAGCTCCTCTGCCTGTCGATAGTGCAAGTTATGGACGAAGCAAGCTCTGCATGCCCTGCTAAACAGACACAGGATGGGTTTGTCTACACGGGAAACAATCTGAGTTAACTAAGGATGTGATTTTAATGTGGGTTTCTATATACAACTATATTAAGCCCATGTGGACTCACTCATTCAGAATTAAAATAGCTCTAATTCACTTTAATCTAATTCACTTCCAAAGACCACAGAGGGGTTTAAAGTTGTTTAATCTATTTGAACAGCTCATTTGAATCCACATGCCCGAGTGTCCCCACAGACACTCACACAAGCAAACAAAAACCCAATAAAGCAATAGAGAGGTTAAGAGAGGTTGGTTGGCAGAAAGCTTTACTCCATGGTTTTCTGGTGGAAAATTTGGTTTTCAACTACATAGTCTCTTTGAAAAAGGTGTTGACATTGAGTCTTCCTAAATTTCAGCTGGAAACCAAATTCCCTTTCTTTTAGAAATTAGAGCTGCTATTGCAGTATTATTTGGTTGACTATCACATATGGCCAGAGTCTGCAGTCCAAGTAGTTATCCCAGCACAGTGTGGTCAGGGACAACCAGGGTGACAGATAAAGCAAGGTTCATCAGAGAAATTGATTTGGAGTCAAAATACATGTTTACTATCTTAGACCAAATCACATTGGGCCTTTGATTTGTTATTAATATTCAAGACTTTGAATGCAGAAATAACTCTCTCCCCTTACCCCCTACACACCCAATCAGTCCTACCAAAAAAAGCTTTTCCAGTAGCCCATACTAGCAGAGCATCCTCAGACTGAAAGGTTAGGTGGTGCTTGCAATAAAACCAAAAACTATTTGGAGACCATGCACTCTATGACCTTGTGCTCAGCTCTTGGAGGAATACGGATGCAGCTGAAGTCTCAGTTTAAAAGTCACCAAGTCCTGGCATTTTGCTCTTGTTGGAGGAAAGGCAAGGTTTGAAGGGGCAACAGGGTCTCTGTTCATCAGCTTAGGTGGGTGTTGGCAACAGGCATGTTTTAAAAAGAAAAATGCCGGTACTTTTGAAGAAGTAATTCCTCATTTTTGAATTTTTGAATTTTGTCATTTAATAAAATGCTTCATTACAGCAATTTAAGTATTCCTGGCCAGAGAACATTAATATGAATGCATCTGTCTTATACACTTGAATTACCTCTGCAATTCCTGTATGTTTTCACATGCAGCTCTGGGGGTTTGCCTGTGTAGCCAGCTGCATTCACAACTCAAGCATGCCTCTGTGAAAGTTTGGCTCATTTAGAGCTACCTTCCACATGCTCTAAGTTATATTTTGGATTTTGACATATTAGACAAATAGCCAACAGACAAAGAGCATATTTATTAAAAAAATAAAATTATTTTAATTGCTCAACCTACTCCTGCCTGAAAAATAAGTGCAAGCTATTACTGGCACCAGACAACTCCCAGTTTTCACTGGCCAGCAAAGCTGCATCTGCAAGTTCAATGAGATCAGTAAACAGTGTAGGTTAAGTAACTGATTACTAACATTTTCCTTGAGCTACAGAACTTTTAAATAAACAACAACAACTGTGATCACAGTAACCTTCCAGAGGTTAACAGCATGCAGGTGGTCAATTGGAATTAAATGCAAACCAGACGGCTGTGGCATTATAAACTGAACATCTCCGTTCAGTTTGCTTCAGGAATTGTGTCTTCTTTTTCAAAAGCCTCAATGATACAACGCATAAATGTCAAAATGACAAAAATAAGGAAGTATGTAATAGACTAAGCATTTTAATGCCTTTTCTGGCTCACTTTTGCAGGCTGAACTGTCTGTGTTGACCACATTTGATGGCATCAGTACTTAGTATGGCTGTGTGCATGAGTTTTTAACAGCTAACATAAACAGAGATGGCCCATCAACCAACTGAGCTGTGCTGTGGGCTTGTTGTAAACCACTGGTATGATACATTTTATACTTCATTTATGATGCCACTTCACTGACCTTGAAAGACTGCTCAGAGTATTGGCAATCAGATGTTGAACTGGGAATAGTTTCAAATCCAGCTAGTGATGGTATAAACACTGATAAGAATGGATCATTTATGTCAATAGACCTTTTTTAAAGCAGGTCTCTCAGTCTATTCCTAAGCCAAGAGGAATAGCTAATACAATTGTTGACCACCGAGAAACTTATTTGAAAGGTCCCCAGAATAAGCACAGATTTGAGTTACAGGAGCTGAGAACCATCTTGTCCAGGACAAATGCTTTCTCCAACATCATCAACAGGGCCTGTGAAGGAAACACAGATACATCATCACTGATAGGGACTCCTCTTAGAGGACTGAGCAAAAATTACCTGTGTGGTTCCCAAACACACTTAAACTGAGGACCTGAGAAACATAACATAAGTTTGGCTCACAGTGGACTTTTTTACCCAGGCATAGAAGTTCCTAGTGGAGGGGAAAATAAAAAAAGAGGAGAAACCTTGAAAAGGCCATCATCCCACATCAAGCTTTTGGTATGTGCAGTGCACAAAGCATTTGCTTTAACAGCTTCTAGAAAAGTGCTTTTCAAAGCTGGAATCTCCTGCTTCCACACTGGCCTATCCCAGGAAATGAATGCCCCAAACCCACAGGCCCTGCAAAGAGCAAGGGACAGAAGTGTAAAACACAGAACCATGACCATGTCCACATGCACCAGCCAGCACTTGGATTCTATGGAAAAGTGCCAGCACTTCTGAAACTTGACACTGCTCAGAGATACACATTCCATTTGAGTGGGTGCCAGTAACTAAATACAAATCTGTTGTCATGGTGTTTTGTAATACTGGCTCCTTAAAGCTAGTAACACTCACCCCCTAGTGAAGCAATTTGCCTCCAGGTACAATTGTTTCTCAGGCTGCCATATCACCTCCCAGTCTACTGTCCTGTACCTTAACCCAGGCTGTGAGTCACAGGCAGCTCCAATGTGCTTGTGTGCAGCAGGGTGGTGCCAGTGAGGTCAGGGCAAATGTCCCCAGCCATCCTCCAGCAGCTGCTTCAAACCAGGCAGTGGAAATAGTGGAGTTACAGAGATCTCTAAAGCGTATCATCACATTGTCATTTGTGCAAGGTTGACACAGAGACATGGAAACTTTAAAGTGGGAAAAGACCTCTTAAATCGTCGAGTCCAACCATTAACCCAGCACCACCACCACGTTCACCATCAAACCATGTCATCAAGTGCCATATCCCGTCATTTTCTTAATATTTCCAGGGATGGCCACCACTTCCCTGGGAAGCCTGCTACCGTGCTTTATAACTCTTCCCATGAGAATTTTTTTTCCTAATGTTCAGTCTTAGCTTCCCCTGGCACAACTTGAGGCCATTTCCTCTCATCCTACCACTAACTATCCTGGAGAAAGGACTGACACCTGGCTACAGCCTCCTTTCAGGGTTGTAGAGAGTGATAAGGTCTCCCCTGAGCCTCCTTTCTTCTAGGCTAAGCACCCCCAGCTCCCTCAGTTGCTCCTCATCAGAACCATGCTCCAGACCTTTTCACAGCTTAGTTGCCCTCCTCTGGATGCTCTCCAGCACCTTTGTTCCTTTGTTGCGCTGCTTATGGAGGACACATTTCCTCTGCAGACACATCTACCTGCTCACAGCTGATGCCTCCTGCACGGGCAGGTATCTGCTGGCCCTAGATCAGAGCTGCACACGTGCACCATACCCCAGTGTTTCTCCCAGCCAGCCAAGCTGGGTGGCCAAACCTAAGCAGAGAGCAACTGAGCTCCAGCTGCAGCCTTTCCATTACTGGTAGCACCAGTTGTTCCCTCTTCTTTCTGCTCAGCCAAAATTTTTTCAGAAAATTTATAGGAATTTCATAACCTCCATAAAATCTGGTTTAAATAAGCCAGTTCAGAAGTTATTAGGGAAAACAAACACTCTGGCAAGCTTTTAACACACTAACGAGGTCTTCAGCCTCAGCAAACACTTAGAAAGTTGAGTGAACAATTGAACACTGAATATTTTGAACCTCTTAAAATGCAGGTTAACCTGTGCTGCAATGAATGTCCAGCATTATCCCTTTCCAAAACCAGCTTTGTTCTGCTTGTCATGTATTTGTTCTGTGTACACTTATATCAGCTGAACTAAGATGTTCCTCCAAAAACCAAGGAAAACTTCTATTACTAAGAAATTCAAGGAACACGGTTTTGCATCTACCTAAAGCAATAGAGCCTCAGTTCCTTAATGATGCAATGATTCTGTTACAAACAGAAACTTTGACTTCAACTCCGCAGCAAGTACATGTAACAATGGACTGCATGATGCAGAGGAGAATTTTTCAGCCTCTTCAACTTAAACCAGCATTACCTGTGAGTGATACATTACAGAATTGAATGCCAGAAAAGTGGATTTTAGAATAAAAAGTATAGTGTTTCATAATTTGATTTAAATCAATTATACCATCTCTCACTGGAATGCTCATGAGCTTCAGAAATAAAATATATAAATGAAACCAGCTGCACTGGATACTCTTTCCTTGGGATAGATTTCACTTGAACTCCACCAGCTTTCTTCTGCTGCAAGTTATTGTAATGCAGCATCAGAGTGGAGAGCTGTACAAGTTACTGCAAGGTAAACAGTTTCCATTAAAAAAATGCAGAAGATTAAAATAATTTCCTGCAATGGCTGGCTAAAATCTGAGGAATTATTCATTCCTCTGGGGCTGACAGGGCAACCAAGGTAGTTACTGGCACCTCAGCAAGATCCATTAATCTATAGCTATTTACTATATCACATAATCTTTCTGATTTGTCTCAGTCTGGAGCCCCTCTGTGCCCAACAGCATGGAGGTCTGCAGTGTTTAGAATGAAGAATAATTACAACTGGAGAAGCACATGCAACCAAAGCTCCATGTTCTTTAATCTCCAAGTCTAATGCGTGTGTAGATTTTGGCATCACTCTTAAAATGATTGTTTGTAACTAAATACTGTATCTCAGTGCTTAGATACCGCGATGACTGAGCTTTTCATAAATCAGAATAAATATATAAAGGCAAAATCCTTTGGCTGTACTGAACTCAATGGGAGCACTGCCAGCTACTTTCAGGGAGCCAGGGCTTCATGCAAAAGGTTTTCAGCAGCCCAAGCTGTCCAGTTTTGGTTGCAGTATTTTCAACTCCATTTGAAGGCCTCTTTTTCCCATCCAGCATCTGCAGTAGCGTGACACTGAGATAAAATTGCACGCTCAATTCCCAGCCAAAGTAACAGGAAAATATCCTTTGTTAAAATGAGGGGCAATTCCAGCTTCAGTTCACAAATGCAAGGTACAAAATCCTCTGAATTTGTGTAGATTCCCCTGGGTTTTTTCTGTTCCTTATAGTGGACAGGCTCCTGCCCAGAGCAGAAGACAGTATCCTCACTGGATGTTCATTTTGATAACATGCAGAAATGAAATAAAGGAGAGCTCCACCTCTCCTCCTTTTTTGATCTTTCCTTAAATAAACAATCATATTCTCATATTGATGCTTATGTATCTTTTCTTAGCATGTTATCCAAGTGTCTTAAATTCCTCTGTAGTGTTACACCAGTTCCCTTCAAAGTGAAAAAATGTCTCATTCTACAGTCAGAGTACTCAAAGAGAGGCAAAAAGCCAGCTTGTAGCTGAAAACAAGATTATTTTCATAGCCACTGTGTGCTTAACTTTCCCCAGCTCAAATAACTTAGAACACAAAAGCAGGTGTCATATGCAATAAGTGGTGATTTAGTCAAGTGATGTGTGCACTACAGTATCAGTCTAACAAACTCTGTTTACACTGATATACTTAAAATACTTGCATTCCTAAGAAGTCAGTAGCAGAAATGTGTTTGTATAGGATCAACAGTGTCAAATTAATATGCATGACAAGACAGCAGCTTCTATAATAATAAAAAACAAAATTATTTTGAAATTACTTTTCTCTGTAAGTCCAAATGTTCTTGTGAATGAAGAGACAAAAGGAGGAGGAGACAGAAAAAGACAGAATGAAATGGACTTTTTCATAACAAGGCAAAACAAGCTAAAAAATGTGATTCCCTTCCTTTTCCTGAAAGATCGAAAATGCAGATCCTATTCCTAGAATGATTCAAAGTAATCACTAATAAACACAATTATTTTGGGTAAGAACAGGTTATTACTATAAATTCCAACTAAAGAATAATTTTTTTAAAGACCTAAAAAATGTTTAAGGAATGGAAGGATAATAGTAAATGGCAAAAATTTCAACACCAGGAAACAACTCACTTGTGAGAAGGCTCATGTTCACAATCTTTGGCACATTCAGTTGATGTCCCACATGGCACAGTGACCTCACGATCCCTCATCTCTTTACCACTATGAAAAAAAAAAAAAAAGGAATCTTATAAAAAAGGGCTTAAGGCAAAGTGGGTCAAGGAAGCAGGTGTTGTGGTATATTTTAAGTAACAATTTCTTCAATGAGAAATGGAAGCAGGAGGTTTGACCCCTAACAACAACATCACAGAGAGGGGATGGGAAGGTTTTAAGTTTGAATGATGACTCCCCTGAAATGCGCGTGTGACCTGGTAACCCCTGTGAGACAAGGCAGAGCTGAGCTAAGGAGGAGAGGGGGCTCCAAGAAACAAGCTTAAGGTTTTTGGAAACAAAGAGACCTCTCAAACAGGTCCTGGAAACTACCTTAATGAAAACTGCCAGGATCTACAAACTCTCTCTACAAAAAATACTTTCAAGAGCTGGGATAACTACCTCATCTAAAGCATACTTTTAAAATGTATGTCCGTATGTCTGTGGATAGATGGGAATGTCTCCCTCCAAAATCACGTTTTATTTCAAATTTCAGCACTGGACACTCAGCTTTCCTCAGTATCTAAGTTAAATTCTTATCCTTCTGGCTTGACTGAGCTGTCTTTTAGAAGACATCCTCACCTCCAGTGATGGAGATGGCAATTCAAGGACCACATAGCAGTAGATAATGGCCATTGAAAATATTTTATCTCCTTAAAAAACACAAGTAGAAGACTGGAGAATATGGTCAAGAACCAACTTGCAGAGGAATAACCCCTAGTAAAACCACCACATGGATTTCATATCCTTGCAGTTTCCTTAAGTGTCATATGAGATATTAAACTTCTATTTCTTCTGGTCTGAGGCATAATAGGAATTAAGCTTTCCCTCATTTTGCCAAAGGACCTGCAATTCTGTTTACCTGGCTGTAAAAACAAGCCTACTCTCTCGAAAGACAGAGCTGCATAGAAATTAAATAAGATCAAGACAGCATTCAGCATGACACCTAGAAATATACTGTAGATGTAACAGGAGAAGATTGGCCAGATTAGGCACAAATAAAGTAATGTTGATGAGACTACTCCCTTGTATTACCAAAGAAAGGGCTAAAGCTAATGCTTAAAGTGAACTGGGACCTATGGGAAAGGCCATGAAAAAATAACACAGATTTAAGGATCCTGCATTCACCCCTTCTTCTTTCTTTTTTTTTTTTTTTAATATATTTACTCTTTCTCTTTCTGTGCCTACAATTTACAGAGAAGCAGATGGACTCCTCTGACCCCCACATTTCAATATTCACCATCATGGAAAGCTGTGCAAAACATTTCTTGTGCCCTCAGGAAGCTGCTGAAATTTGGAAAGAGAAAAAGCACACAACTTTATTGAGGTCGGTGCAAGCCTAGAGATTTCCAAGTTGCATGTCTCTGTTAATCAAAGTGACTGTGCCAACATGATTAGTATGCCCACAAAGCCAAGCCAATCAAGCAGCTAACTGAGGGAGACCACAGAGCAGATAGCAAATACCACTGGAGTTGTACATTGTCTCAAAAGATTATCACTGCAGTTGTTCAAACTCTTGTGACCAACAAGGGATTTCAGTGACTCATTGCTATTGTGTTTCTGCAGCTCAACATTATGTCCCATGCATATTCTGGAGCTTCATAGCACCACATGTGTATAACAATGTGGCACTCTTAATAAAATATCTTTGTCGTTAAAGAAGTACCAAAAATATTCGCACAATAGCAGAATGCCAACCAAGCACTGAACTACATTAAACAACTCATTGGGTGCCATTCCAAAACAGCATCTGCCATGGCCCCAGGAAGTATCTTCAAAAAAAAATAATAAAATAAGAGATTTTTCTGAAAGATCACAGCTTTTAACATACCAAGGAAACGTCAAGAACAAATTAACATATGACTCACCTCCCTGAGGTCTATCCCATGGTTTCATTATCAGTCAAGCAGAATCCATTGTTGCAAAAGCAGTTCAAAGCATCCACTCCATCCATGTGCCACACTGAATACACAGCAAGTCTTCATGTATATAACAGCATTGTTAAAAAAGGAGGATGGCAGGATAACATTTAAAAGGAAAACAAACAACCCCTCCCACACTGGAGTTGGAAAGGCCAGCAAAGCCCATACATGTCAGTAAGGGCTAGGAAAGAAGATGCTCATTTTTCTGACAGTCTTAAAATTTTCCCAAGAAAATGATGGCATGCAGCTGGAGCACACCAATCAGCTGCTCTGGCAAAGGTCACTGAAGGAAAGATCCCCTGCTAGTTCAACAGTCGTGGCTTCTTAAACAATCTCGAAACAACGAATAGCATGTGAACGTGAATGCTTCTTCCTCCACAGGAAGGAAAACAGGGCCCACATAACTCCTGGTGTCCTCTGAAAGTACTGCTTCCAAGCAGAGCAGAGTGCCTCCTTCTGATCAGAGCAACCAGGCATGCTGAAATGAAAACAACAGACTCAACTGACAACCTGGAAAGGAATCATGGAGGAGTGAGTCCCCTCCAAGAGACAGGGTTTGGGCTCCTGCCACAACTGAAGAGGCAGATGTAGCTTCTGACACTGACAAACTCTGAGTGCCACATCAGATGAAAGTAGGAGATAACAGGGAAACCCTCAATACATCAATCATGTCACAGAGAGGTGTCAGGCATAGTAAGAATCTGGCTGAGTTAAGGTTAAAAAAAAAGAATCATGATATTGGGGTTTCAGTTGGATAACTAGGGGAAGGGGGGAGGACTGTATTTTCTAATTAAGGTCCTGATTTTAAAAATGCATGTGCAGAAGGTGCTCTAATGGCAGATTTTGGCTGCTGAAGAGTGGATGAGCAGTGGGGGGAGTCCTGCAGAGGGACAAGTTTCTAGGGATGCTGCTCCTTCCTCTCCTTTCTCACAGCTGATGGCATGACACAGGAGCCTCTCCATGTCAGGTAGTGACTGGAACTGAAAATATTCACACTCTTCTCTCCCCATTTTCTTGTTTCCTTTTCAATGTCCTGCACTAGCTTAGGAACAACACATGAGGAGCCTTATGGATATGATGGACAACCCACACCGGCACCAGGCCATGGAATGCCATCAGACCTTCCCCTCAAGAAACAGTCCTTCCTCTGCTTGCATTCCAAGCACAAACAGAAGACAGTGGTTTAGGACTCCACTCTCCTAGGGACCACATCCCTGGTGTATTAACTGCTTGCCATCACTGCACTTTAGGAAAGCCTAAAATTTGGCAAACCTCTTAAAGTGAGAATCTGTTCTCCATGACAGGTCTTGAAAAAAATTATGCAGCTGAAAGGATGGCTATAATAGATTGGAGCTTCACAGCCTCTTTGTGGTCACTACCACAGAGCCAGAGGATCCCACTCACAATAGCCCACGAAAACAACCAAAATATAAAAAGCTTAAAATGAACTCAAACTTGAAAGCATTACTGAAGTTTACCATGAAAGGTGCACTGTGCATATATATAGAACAGGAACCCTGCAACACACAAAGCTTTCTACAGATATTCAAGACACCCTTTCAACTTTGATTCACTTAAGCAAAACATCACTGAAGCAATGTTAATCCTCTTGTTTACAGTTACACCCACGAAAGAATGGGAATTCACAGCTCAAGATCAAACAGATACACTAAAGGGAGCTATTTAACATCACTAAGGATAGCACCCTGTAATTACTGTATCAGGGAGGTTGCATCTTTCAACACAGATTTTGCTTTAAGAAGAAAAAAAGAAATAGGGAGCTTTATTCAGCTCTGGTCTTGCCTCATCCTGATATCTACTTCAAGTTAAAACTAAACTAAATACCAATTTATTGACCATTGTTTCAGGACCCCAGATCATCAGAAAACTATATGAAAGAAACTATATGAAAGAGGCAACACAGCTAAAGAAGTATTAAAGGCATGGAGCAACCAAATGCAGCTGTGTACCCAAATATAAATATTTTCACCTTTGCACCTGCAAAGCACAACTGCTACCAAGGTCAGGTTGAAAACTGGAGAATCTTGAAGAGCTCAAGGCAAACATAACCTTTGATGGTAAGACCCTAAACATCCTACAGTCCATGTGTGAGGTCTTACTAACTTTCACAGAGTATTTTTTGGGCAATGTGGGTGCCTGCTTTTCTGATCCTGTATTCATATTACTGTCAGGACGTGGCTTTTCCAAGCAGCCTTAGCCTTAGGAGGTGGAGTGCCTTAGTTATATGAAGTAGATGTCCCAAAATGCAAATTCGGGCCTTTTATCACATTGACAGCATTTCAATAGAATCTAGGCTTGGTGCTTCAGTTCTAGTAGCAGCTCTAGGTTCAACATGAATGCCAGACTACAGAAAATCCCCTAAACTATTTAGAAAGGAATTTATTTAGCTGATATTCCTACTGAAGTTTGCAGTTAATCAATTATCCACAAGAATTCACCATGAAGTCCACAAGATTTTATGAACCCGTTCAATAAGAACAGTCTAAACACAAGCGCAGAATTCCTAACAGCAGAGAATTTATTAATATCTTGATATTTTCCATAAGGAAGAAGAAAAATAGAAGGAAGACTGTTCCTGTGAAAACAAATGGATTTTGCTAGCAACTTCACTCAAATGATTCCTGTTGCATTACAATCCTACTAATGCAACTCCCCTGTGCCCCTGAGAAACCCCATCCACTTTTAGCAGCTGAAGCATTCAAGATCTACAACATAAAGCAATTGGATTTTGAATGCAGGTTGCTTCATTTTAAAACATTACTGCTCTTTGATGTTTATCTGTTTAAGAGAGTTTATTGCAGCTAATTCACAGCAGGAGTGCCCTGTGGCATCCTCAAAAATTATATTAAAAATATAAAAGATAAGAAAGGAAAACATAATAATTATATAATCTAATTTTTTATGGCTACACAACAAAAATTAAATCCTAATTTTGTAATGTATATGCATAGAACTATTTCTGACACATACCAAAAGCATGAAGCCATCATACACAGGCCTTTTATTGGAAAGTCTGACAAACTGAAACAGCAAGGGACTCAATACCATATTAGTTAGGTTTCAACTTTATTTAGAAAATGAGTTGCAAGGATAAGCCAGAAACAGATGGATGGCAGGTTGTTACCCAGGAACAGAGTTAATTCACGAATGGTATTTTTTGATGAACTACTAGTCCTACAACTGCTGCAGTCACTCCCCTGCACCACTGTAATTAATTAATGCCCAAAAATTGACCACTCTGGTGCATGGCCTGGTTTGCTCAAGGTGTTAATGAACATGCCCACAACACACTAGCAAATGTAGTCAGAATACAGCAAAGCCATTAAGACCTGAAAACTGCATTGTGCCAAGCCCAAGGAAATGTATAATCAGCAAAACACGAACATCATTACCATGCTTTTATCTTTAGCTATATCTTTTGAAGGCAGAAACTTTCAGGCTGCATCTTGAGTTGCTTCCTGAGTAGCAAATTTGGTCCAGCTGCAGTGTAGATCAATTATTATGGATCAGCTTATCTGTAATTTCGCACACAAGAATGAAAGAGTGTTATTCTATACTAACACTGCAAGTAGAAACTTCATTTGTGGAATCACATTGCAAAGGAGTTTTTACAAAGGAAAGGCTCAACTGAGAGATCTTCCACTGAGCCATCCCTTAAAAAAATCCCTTCAAAACAGCCCTTCTGAGATGCTTTCCACAGGTCTTATGATTACACCGAATTTTCTTAAAGCCTAAAGGTTCTTTTGGTGTTGCTGCCTTCTCAACACAGCCCCAACTCAGTCCACATATAACTAGAAGATCTGCAATTCATATTATTCCACAGGACTGGTAAACTTAAAAAGTTTTTTAGAGAAGGGAAGAGTTTAAAGATGATCTGTCCCAGATGCAGTGGCTGGAGAAAAATGGGTGATTCCAAAGGAAAAATGAGAAGAGATATCCAGGTCCCTGCTTCTGCTAAAACGAATGAGGATGGATTCACCAGACATTCAAAGGTCAGCTCTGAGCTCCTAAGTTTCTCCCAGTCTGAGACCACACGTTGGGATCAATACAAATGCCTTTCCAGGTCAAGGAGGCTTAAGAATAAAGACTAACTGTGAAGAAATACAAAAAAAATTAAAGATAGTCCTCCACAATGACTGAAATTTTAGATAGAAATGTAGTTCAACAGAAAAAGGGATGTATTTCAACACACCTAAATGGGCTCACGTAGATTCCTTAGGAACCAAGTTCTTTGAAAACAGACAAAGGAGTCTTGATTTAAACAACTTGGGAATGCTGGAACCCACCTGAAAGTCTTATATGTGATAAACAGCCTAAACAAAACAAACAAAAAAAACCAAAAGAGTATTTCTTCATTTTAAGAGAAACTGCGCCACAAACTTCATTACATTCTCAGTTTGTCCTTTTATTCCAGTGTTGAAGACTGCTGATGCAGTAAATCCTGTCTAGTAAATAAAAAAAGCAACACAGAGAGGTACCTTTCAAAAGAGACATGCACAGGCAGAGACTCTGAGGAAAGAGCCACTGTTCCAACTATTGCACTCAACCCATGTGCCTCCTTTTTCCCTTAATGTCTAGTCTATCTCAAGACCAAGCAAAACTGAAGTATTTAATGAACTCCCAGATAAAAATCCTGTTCATTTTCATGGCCATCAACCAAAAATGAGATGCTCCACTTTGCCAGACACACTGAAAACATTGCTTTTAGACAAAAAAATATCCTTTGAATATAAAAATTGTAGGCTTAAATATTTCCTTTTCCTAAATTATACCTTTATGGGGAAAAATCACAAGAGACTATATTCTGTCTAAAACTGAGTAACATTTCCTCCCGGACAGGCACTTCTGAGAGCTTAGAGCCAGCAAAAGGCAGGTGGGAGGATCTAAGCCATCTAGATCTAAGGATCTAGAGCCGACTACAGCCCTAAGTGTATCTTTAGCTCAAACTGACCACAAGACACACTTGTTCTGCAGAGGGGATCTGCAATTCAATTCCATTCTGCCCCTTACAGCTGAGATACAGAGGCCTTTACTTGTCCTCTGTCACTGTTTTACTAACACCATACATATATACTGGCTTATTAGTGAAGGCTATCTCTGCACAGAGCTGCTGCTGACCAGAAATTTCTGCAAAAAAATGAGAATTTAGGGAATTTACACAAGTCCAATTTAAATGTACATATTTCCTCTGCTAGAATCCAACTCAGATTTGAAAAGAGAAACAAATAAAACTGGAGATCTGCTACACTTAATATTGTCTCCATAAACAAAGGTGGGAATGAAAGACTCCAAACGTGAATTCACTATTTTTATGTAGCTTCTATTTCATGACCATCACCAAGGTACTCCTCATATATGAGAGAGGGAGGGAGAGAGGAAGAAAAAGATTTAATAAATAACAGAGAGGAAAATCCTGATGACGTTAATCTCAACCACAGTGAAACAATAGCTTGAAAGCACGCCAGGTCTCTCTTAAGTCCCAGGCTGAAGCCCAGCATCCAGTTCATTAAAGTAAATAAAATATAACGGTGAATTAAAAAGAAAAATAATAAGAAAGATCACATGAATAATAGAGATAATCTGAGCACAAGTCCAACCAAATGATGTCAACTATTATTTAATTTTTACTTTGCTCTCTCAGAGACAACACCAGAGAGAGCAGGGGGAGGGGGACCCAGGGAAGTAGTGTGTTAAGGAGAGAAAGGCAAGGATATCCCAGAGGGGTTTTGATAACATAATCACTAAAATAATATATATACATTTTAAAGCCTTTTGACATTATTCCCTTCCAAAGATAATACAATGGCAAGTCAGGAGGAAAAAAAAAGGCAATATTCAGAACTGCAGGAATATTTACACTGAACAGCTCTGGGCCTTTGTATCCCAAATGCACCTTCAGTCAGGATAGAATTTGGCCCAGTGTGGACAGTTGTTTATATAATTATTGTGTGGGTTAAATCAGTTCTTGATAAAATAAAGATTGACATTAGTTGGTTAAGTCATTCTTATTTAATATTATTAGTATTCAACCAGGGATGAAAATTTGGATGTAAAAAAGATGCTACATCTTTTCTTCTGGCTTAGTGGGAAGCTAATCATAACTGTTTTGAGAAGTCTTTTACGTCCAAATTCATGGAGATTTTTTCCCAAACACCTAAGGACAAATTTTAATACGATCTTCTTCACACCAAATCTCAGGAAAGTATTCTGGCTTCTGATCAACAGCACCAGAACTGAGATCTTTTAGGGGTACATTCAAAGATCCAGGAGATTTGGTCTGTCACAGACAAAAGAAATCCTACTCCATAAGCTCCCATTGGCAAAGCTTTACCAGGCACTGGCATTAAGCATATATTTAAAAAAAAAATGTATTAATCAGTATTTGAGTTAAAAACTTTGGATTCTCAGAACTCAGGTTGTGCAGGTTACATAAATTTAACTTTTGCACTACCTTGATAATCAGTCCTTACTCTTAAACTCAGAAGAATACCAAAAATCATGATGATTGCTGTTATCTTCAGTGATGCCAGATTTTCATCTCCAGACACAGAAAAGTCACAGAAAAATAAAAGTGTTACCAAGTACATTTTCATTTCTAAGCATTGAGCAAAACCTCAGTCACCTTTGTAATCAACCTGTGAATTAATGACAATAAAGACTTTTATGCTGATCTCAATATAATTCTTGTAGAGCTGAAAGGATAGTGGCAGGTGGGCGGAACTGTCCATGACTATGCATTTCAGTACAGCAAAGCAGATTTGCTAATTTTTTTGGCTGCCTTTGCTGTCATTTTGGGTTTTGACTTGACTGACCTTTTGTATCACCCTTCCTCAGTGTAATATACACATGGAAATTGAGTGTATGAGTAGGCATTCAAATCCAAACTTTCATTCTTGGACATGAATAGCACAAGTGACCAAATATTAAAACTACCATATTTTAAATAAAAAAAACAAACAAACAAAACTATAAAAAAATCATCTCTGCTTCTACCTCAATACAGAATTGCAACATTCGCAAGCTACATATATTAATCAGGAAAGCTGATTGTCCAGCCAGACAGCAGGCTAAAAAATATTAACAATTATAAAATATGAATTGCAAATCACAAGTGCAAAAACCTAAGTATTTATGAACAGTCTTCAAACAATGAATTATTAATTGAAGAACTTTGTGAGCAACTTCCTACAGCAAATAAATCAGAGAATTCTGCAATCTGCACAAACAATTTATTGAATAAATTATTAATTGTGATTCAAGTATTCACTCAGATCTGAATCTTTCTTTTTTAGTTAATCTCTATGAAGATTAACCAAAAATCTGCCTAATTCTATTGCCATGATGTAAATTAAAATGTATCCACTACCTATAGTTTTATTGGAAGTAGTCAAGCATGTGGCAGAAAGATATTGAGGTCATTCAAACTGTAGTCTAATAATCTAATAATCTATTTTACCTTAAAGTGAAATTTTGGGTGTGTTAGAAGCACAGTGATATATGACAGGAATTTCAGATACTTGCAATTAATGGACTTCCTGAGAAAATCTGGCTGTAACTGCATATATTTATAGCTTTACTTGTAGAAACAAATGCAAAACAGATTTGGGAATAAGATCAGATTTCTGTTCTCTTTAAATCCGGGATAGGAGAGAGGTGTTTTGCATGGATTTGCTCAGCATGCCCTCCAAGTCATCCCCTGCCCTTCTGGGTGAATTTGGCAACTTTGAGCTCATTTGTTCTCATTTTGCCTCAGCTGCCCAAGTCTGTAAAGAAGAAACTTCTCTGGGCTGGAGAATAAACACACTGGGCTGATCAGGGCTTAAGATGAACAGCAAATCATAAGATTGAAAGCCAAAGTAACGGACTTTGACTTCTAGGAATGAGTGTCCTGTTTACAAAATAGGATCACAAACAGCAGCTTTTTATTTCCTTTCTTGATTAGCCTACAACTTCTGCCTTTGCAGCTAACATTTATGACTACTACACTGGTTTAGAAATAACCACTTTAAGCTATGGTGAACTCTCAATGTATTGGGTAATACCATAGTAGGAAATAATCAAGAAAAAGAACTGCATGGTCCATTATTTGGGACGTACAATAAGCACTCTGCAGAGAAAGAACATCTGTGATGCTGACTGTGGAACATGGGGATCCCTGAACACATCCCAAAGCCACACCAGGCAGCACAGCAACCCACAAAACATGGCTCTGCAGCTCCCAGACCACAGGCAGGGAAAGAATCCATGGCTGTGCTCATAACATATCTGGCATTCTCAACAATCAAGGACTGACAGTCAATTTATTATTATTATTATTATTATTATTATTGCCCTTAAGGTTTTCAAACACTGTGGGATTTCATAGCATAATTCTTCATGAGCAGCACAGGCAAGCACATCCAGAAGGGGTTTGGGGAAAACAGGAAACTGGGCAGGCAGAGACAGCTTTTGTTTCACAGAGCAGACAAAACTTTTCTGAATCATCCTCTTTAACACAAAAGAGCATCTTGAGGTAGAGATGTGAGAAAGGCACATAGATAATGAAGCAACAAGAAATCCCCAGCAAATTATTTCTTAATCTCAATTTATTAAAAAACATTCTAATGAGCACAAGTGTCTATTTCCAACAAAATCTATCTTCACCCACCTAGGAATAGGAAATTGCCCATTGAAATGGAATTTGCTCAAGTTAGCTTAAAAACATTGTAGAACAAGTGCAAAGCAAACCTCAATTTCAGTTTGATAGCAAAAAATAGAAAACAGAGTTTTAGGTATATTGTTGCTAATTATCGCTGGCCCTTAGAACATAATACTCAGTAACCCATGGCTTTTAACTAAGGCTTTTAAAAGTGGTATTAACATTAGATCATATTAGGATCTTGCTACAAGTTTCCCCAATAATTTGCAATTTTACTGAAGTCAGCAGAGGTAACTCTGGATTTATACAAGTAGAGTAGTGGTAATAATCTACTCACTGGCTCTGAGGATTTAGGTTTGGTTTAAACAGTAGGGCATTAATATTATCATTGGTCACCACCAGAGAATGAGCTGACATAAGTGAGTTCCAAGAGTGAATACACACAGAAATAATTGGGTGCTGTATCAGGAGGAACCACTTTAATTTTTTTAATAAAACCCAGAAATTTATATTTTATTCACCTCTAATTTACATATCCTATACAAAAAAAAAAAACTTCATCTCAGAGCCCTGAGATGCAGAATCTCAGTTCCTACAACTCACTTTCACATCTGTCTTATGTTTGATCAGAAGGGCTAAGCAGTAACAAGGAAAGGATGACCCATTTAGAGTCACATTCCTTTAAATTCTAATGCCCTGTTGAATGCTCTCTCACCTCACATCTCTCTGTTGCAGCTGGAAATGGTTTTCATGCTTATGTTGCTCTCAGAACAGCAAGAAGGATACTTGCTACAGTTACAGTGAATGCATTCATTTTTTCACTTCAACAATTTTTTTTTAAGTATCTGTTTTGCACTTTCAGTATTCCACAAGAATTTAAAAGTGGTAAAGCCATGCATAGAATAAATAGCTTGAATTTGCTACCTAGATTTAATTTCTGCTTGTTTCATAGGATGAGTTAATTTGCCATAAAACTTTAACCACTGCTGATCCTGGATTCCAGCATCCATAGCTCCCTACAGAATTTTATTGCCCCTAATATAATAAAATGTAGTTTAACCTTCACTACTAATTTCAGAATTAACTACTACAAACCTGACTAAACGGCCTTTTTTATCCCATGCACATTATCCACTCATCATTCACCTGAACCTGCCTTCTTTCCACAGCTTAAAGTTCAGTAAGGGGTTCATCAGAAGATTTAGAGTTACAAAGAATTTCTAAGCACAGAAAAGCTTCCAGAGGAAGGATATCTAAAATATTACTGCAGGAGAAGTCTTCCAAATCTCACACCTCTACAGTGCAAAATAATTACAAATTGTTGCTAATTAGGGATCACGTGAACTGTGCAGATTAAGTGTAATCTTGGTAATAAATAGGTTTGAGTTATAGTAACACAACAAATGGAGCTGTGAACTAAACCTCTGTAAGAGGTAGAAAACAACCAACTTGTAGCACTGATGGCCCTTAAGAAGGAGATACTCACTAGTCTGAAAATAGGCCTTTTGAAAGCCAGGTAAGACAGAGCAACAAACCCTTTTATGCCTTTCCATGCATTTCCTTTTGGCAGCACCAAAACCAAACAATCCAGCAGTATTCTCTTCATTTGGATGATAGGCACATGAAAAGGAATATGCTGTTTATTGAAAAGGGAATGTTGCAATATTACAGTAAGTTTATTTGCTTTCAGGATTAAATTTAAAAAAAAATTTAATTAAAAACAGGAAAACACTTTTGGTCTCCAAACCTGCCTTAGTCAGACTTAAAAATCCCTTTAATTCACACTTCCTACTGCCAGTGCCCTGTTGCATGGAATGCCATAGGCACTGTAATGGGCACTCACAGTGTGGGTAAAGTGATGAATAAAACCCAGTTTCATCTCAGTCTAAATCTTGGGCCAGCTATTCAGCAATGAAAGCACCTAAGAATTAGCAGATATTCTTAAAACCGAGCAGCTTTAGGGATCCACTATGCCTATTATTGCAGGTTCTCTGCTGTAGCAAGACTACATTACAAAGCTGAAGTAGGCATTAAATAACACAAATCTTAATGCAACCTTAAACCTCACACCTCTCATTGCAAGTCCCAGAGCTGTGTTCAGAGAATCACCGAGTATACGGGAAACGAAGTTGGACTGGTGGGCAATTCCAGCATCACCCAGTATATTTCATTCCACAGACATGCCAAATAGCTCCCTTTGGAGGCTGTGGCTGGCTTGTGCCAGCAGCTCACGCTGAAGGCCTGAGCCGACCCCCACAGGAAGAAAGTTGCTTTGACACGAGACATCTTCTCTGACCTCAGTTTGCCTGTGCTTCCCACCATAAAACATTTCAAGCCTGCCTTGACTCCCTAAAGCACATCTGTCTCCCACTCCTAATCTGGATAACACCCTCAAGTTGTCTGAACAACCCTCTACCGACACTCTTTTGTTTTCCCCTTCCCTTATTCTGCTCAATAAAGCTGGCTTTTGGCATATTAAAGCTTAATTTGTTTAAGAACAAACAGTTGGGGGCCTGCATCTCACAGACGAAAGTGACAGATCACACGAGGAAACCAAAGACTTCAGGGGCAGAAGATTTGGCAGGTTTGTGTCTCAGCGGAGATGCAGAGCTCATTGTCATGTTTCCAAAAGGCACTACACAGGGCTCCAAGGTGGAGCTGTTTACCAATACCGTGATCTCTCCCCAGATGCAGTTGCTACTGCAGCTAATTAAGAGAACAATTAAGACTAAGGCAATCAGTCAAGTACACAGATTCGACTCATTTTCTCCACTCTCTGATGCTGTGCTGGCTCCCAGAGGGCTAAACCTTATTCACTCATTCAGAAAATGACAGGAAGAAGCTATTAAATATCTGAAAACCATAAAAATGCAATCATACTGTTCCTGAGCTAAGCCACTCACCAGAGACCAATGCCAGGCAACTTAAGAAACTTGCTGGCCCCCAGAATTCACATACTTACAAATAAGAAAATTAATCAAAAGCAGTTCAGATCAAAATTTAATTAAAAAGAAAAGGATTGCAGAAGACTTCCTGAGATTTCTCTGTTTTATGTTTATGACTGATCAATATTACGTGTTATCAGCTCAGTGTATGACAAATTCCACTGGGCATCTTTAAAGAGGAAGTAACAGATTAAATATTGAGCTAAACAATTTAATCTCTGCTTTAAAAGGTTTTCAGATATTTGTAAAGGTAAATCCTATTAGAGTATAAATGTCTCCATGTGCTAGTGCTGTAGTCTCGTCACAGAGGAATTTGTAAACACCAGGAGACAGGCCCTCATTAAATATAAATTTCCTTCTTTTGTAGAACTATTGATGAAAAAAGAGAAAGCATTTATGTCTTCAACGGAGCAGGGGAAAGGGTCTTAGGAGTGAGATTTAAATGTATCTATAGATATAAGTAAATATTTATTACACTTCTAGAACAGTCAATGCCAACTGGCTCCCTAAATCCATTTAAACCCAACTGAGAGCACTGATCCTTCACGCCTCAGAGTGATGGTGGAAAAGACTCATCTCCTGGAAATAAAAACATAGTCAAATGTGCCAAGCACTTACAAGAACAGAGAGCTACATGTGATAAAGGAACAAATTAAGGGAAAGGCTAAATCAGAAAATGTACTCCATGCCTATCATATATAGACACTATATGCTATATACACATGCAGGCATACAATGAATACAGTATGTCATGCACACAAAGGTCAGACTGAAAATGTAGCTGTTAAAACCATGCAATATCAAGGAAAAAGCACAATGCAGGTGCCCTCAGCTGCAGGGCAGAAATGTAGAAGGTGTACAAGGCCTTCAGAAATACTGCAGCAATCACCCTCTCTTCACTGGGGAATGCCTTACCCCACTGACCAACACCTGTTCTGCAACATCTGCACACATGCATCATCACTGGGACTTGGAGCACACACACACACTCACAGAAGGCATTGTTGGCATTGTCTAACCCTTGCTGCAGTCCAGAACCTGCATTTAACCTTGAACACAGAATGCAGTCCAGAACCTGTGCTCACCTACCTGTATTGCCCTGCCCCAAGGACCAAATCCATCTCTAACAAACCAGTAAGTGACCAGCAGGAACACCACCAGTTTCACAAAAACACTTGCTCAAACGTTTTGCCACCCAGGCCCACCCCACCACAAGACTGGTGGAGCACCAGGCTCCTGCATCCATTCACCCAGAGCCCCACAGGCAGCTTTTCTGTTTCTGAGCTAGTGGGCTTTCTTCATTTTGCATTTGGGAATTGGTCTAGTTTTTTTCCAAGTTTTATGTGAAAAGGGACAAAAGTAATTAGAGGTTTCACATGGTCTCTTCTCCTATCCCCCCTCGCCCCCACAACCATTAATCAGCTCTATTCAGTTTCAGCCCAAGACAGATAAAGGAGAGGAGGAGAAGAAATGTTTTGAACATTTGTTGTGGAAGGCTGGGTGGAAGACTTAAGAAGCAGAAGTACAAAACATATACAAACAAATCTATTGTATATGATGTCGCTGTGGCAAATAAGAACATTAATAAAATGGAACAATTTTTCTGTCAAATGGGAACAAAATGACAGTAATAAGGAATTTAACAGTTTCTCAGTCAAAACTAAATAACTCCCAAGAGGTAATTTCAAAAACCAATGTGTTTTAAGTTACAGGAAACTTCTTTAGTACAAAAGTTAATAATGCATAGTTACTGCAGATTTCTGCAAATAAAATCACTAATATTTCAAAATAATGTCTTTGTTTCAGAACAACCTACATATAAGTGTTAAACTTGGCCCTTCCAATTCCCACTCTCCTGACATTTGCATCTATGGAAAAAGAGATAAAATTTTGTCATGAAGATGATGACCAGGATGGTCCATCTTTTCCAACCCTGAATTGAGGGATGCCAAATGAACTTCAAAGGAAGTGGTATAAGATGAAAGGGAGACTCTCCCCTCGGTGGTCCTGCCCCAGGACACCAACAACTCTAACAGCCAAAGAAGGAATGGAAAAGTTATGGGGGTGGAGACAAAGGGACAAAAGCTCCCCACTGGTGAGTTTTAAATAACAGCAAGCACTTCAGAAAACCCCATCACAACAATCTGGTGTAGGCTAGGAGAACCTGTCCAGGAAATGCCTGCTCACAGATAATCTCCTGCTGCCCAAGGCAAGCAGCTGCACCAGGTGGAACTGAACTGTGTCTGACTATTATGTTTTATATAATTGATTTTGAGAAGAATATCACCATTAGGTATTTGCCTTCTAACTCCTGTTTAGCCTTAGATTCCTATATCACCCTAACATCACGATCCAGATGTTTGGGGGCCACAGTTACATAGTTTTGTGAATAGTGGAAAAGGGAAAAGATCCATGGCCCTGTGTGATTATGTCTCAGTAGAAACCAAGTGGTGCAAAGAAAAACAAGGGGGTTTTCCACCCTGTGTTGGATGGAATCACCACAGTGTATGACTAATTATGGTTTTAATATCAATGGCACCCCAACCAAACTGTTCATTTAACACCTGGGATAAAAGAAAAGGATCAATTTCTACAAAGAGATCCTCCATCCTCTACCCTCAACTACTTACCTGGTGCTGAACCTGAGCAGCACCTACTAGGCGAAAATCCACAGGACTCCTTGCAGGCACAGAGATCTGGCTATGCACAGCTGGTAAAACTCTGCATCCAGCAGCTCCATGCAAACTCTTACACAGGTTTGCTTTACTGGAGCATGTATGGGAGCTGCCATGAACAGAATGACCCTGACTTTCTCTTTCAAGATTAACATTGGGCCTGAATTAGGATTTTACCTTAATATACTCTAACAGTACACATGCATTATCTGCCCGTATGAATCTCCCTCCACTAGCACACTTAAGCAACTACTGAACAGATAAGCAGTGGTGTGGGTGTGAAAATAGAGCTTCAGAGGACGCTCATGCCACTAGACAGTGGGAAAATATAGAACTGGAAGAAGCAGATACTGTACAGGTTCATCACCTTCTTCAGTTTGCTTCCCTCTGAACTATCCTGTTTCTGATTTTTGCCAGAGTCTCTCACTCACAAGATACTGAGCAGCTTTACAAAGCAAACAAGAAGGTGCAACTTTACCAGAACATTTAGAAAGGCAAGTATTCCATGTGCTGCTTCTGCAAAGAGAACAGAAAGCATCATGAATATGTTCAGTACAGCATTTGAGGACATACCAGGGCTAATCTGCCTGGAATCCCAAGAATAAAGGGGAGTTTGCCCTTTAAATGAAAACCATCTCATCTCCTTTGTTGTTTTAAAAGTGTTTGTTAAAAAGCCAATTCCTTGATATAGTCTCATATTGTGCTATTGATTATTATGTGGAACCTCCCACTCCCTTCCAGCTGAAATTTTGCAGGAGTTATGCTTTATAATCAATAGCATGCTTCACACTGAATGGACTTGCCAGAGCAGCAGCTCTCTTCCAACACCCCCAAGGACAGCTGCAAAAAATGAGCAGCCTACCTCCCGGAGCTATCTAAGGACCAGATCCAAACTTCATTGAATTCTATGGAAAAATTCCCACTGACTTCAATGGGCTTTGGATCAACCCCCTGCAGAGGAACACTTTTTAAAATAAACATTAGGGGGAAAAAATCATTAGGACTGTAAAGCCTTTCATATTATCTCCTGGATACATTTTAAAGCGAGAGGGTGGGAATGTGCTCTTTTCTCCTTATTAATGTGTAACTCCCGTTAACGTCAGGAAGAAGTCATTCAATTGTGAGATTGCAAAGAGGGAAAAAGAAATATGGCCTGACTTCTACAAAATCAACCTCTGTCTAGACCTAGACTTGATTAGGAATTTTTAAAAAATATCAGTTAGCCGTACAAAATATCAAAAATCCCTTTAGAAAAAAATAATTTAAAACCCCTTAGATTTGTAAAGCATTTTGACAGTAAGTACACTATTAGAACTGTCTGAAATACAAAGGAAAAAAGAATAAATTACATTCCACATGAGCTTTTGATGAAACATATTATGCAGGTTTAAATATTATTAGAAGAAACATTCAGTTTGTTTCCTATTCTCTGTGCATATCATACTTACTAGTGTAGGAATAATTCCTGGGGTTTTGCCTCTCCAAATGTGCTTTTACCTGGGACCTGTTCAGGCTGAGCTCACAGGCAGGTACATACACTACACCCATCCAAAGTGTGCAATCAGAATCATTCCAAAACGCAAACTTTCCTCCTGCTCTCAGAGGAATGACATCCAGGGCTGAGTCTGAAACCAGTAGGTTCTGACAGACCAGTAAGCTCTGAAACCAGTAAGGTCTGATCATTTCTAGGATCATGATCTGAGATTTTCCATCCATCTTTGCTAGTTCCTAGCAAGACCAATCTCCTGTTGGCAATCCCTCTACAAAAGTCTCATTCTACTCAAGAGCTGCAGATGCATTTGCTGGCCTCAGTCATCCTTTTAACCTCAGCTTTTAAGTTGCCCCTGCAGACTGCACACAGAAAAAAAAAGCTCAAGCTTGGTCATGAGTGCTGACTCCAGTTTGAAGAGGTCACCCACAAAGGAGTGACACTGTCAGGACCACAGGGTGGATGGGCTCCAAGGTAGATTTGGCTCAAGGTTCAGCTGCTTGCAGGCATGAACTAACAAACTGCTTTATCTGAAGGAAGCTCCATGCTGTGAGAAGCTTCTGCAGAGGCAACGTCCTCCGACTCTCCCTTTCATTCAATTATCCCCATGATCTAACCTTGCTGATTTAACTATGGCTACATGAATATGAAAGAAAGTTTTTAAATGGGTAAGCTCAGGATGACCGGAAACCAAATTTTTCTCAGCAAAAATGAATAAATCAGAATATCTTTCTCAGGGTAGAATGAAAGTGTCATATTGCACCAAAAGTATTTTTAAAAAATATAAATTCTTTAAGAATGAAAAATGTTATTAACAGAAAGGAAAATTTCCTTTAGATCAATATCAAAACATTTTCTTTACACTTTCCTAAGATTTTGTCTTTTTACTCAGTCCAAACTTACATTTGAATTTCATCCAGACTTGCAAATAATTTCAATAACCACAAAACTGAATTTCCATTTCTCTTTTGGGATAGCAGAGAATAATCTTGCCTGAAAAATAAAATAATTCTAACTGGAACACCAAGAAAGAATAAGTCATGCTCAAGACTGAAGTCACTGCAAGGGACATTTCAAATGCCTCTGCAAATCTGCATTTGAACACACACACAGTTTTGGTTCTAGGAATTCAGACAGAATTCTTTCAGCTCTCCAGTTTCCAACAATTTGTGACAAACATAGCATATTTAAGGACAGGACTATTTCTTTTACTATAATTACTTAATGACTCTAGTGAAATGATCAAAGAAGTTTCAGAAGCTTAAAATTCATTCCAATGCAGACATAAAAATAATTGGGCTAAAGACTCATGTTTTAGCACTTTCTTCTCAGTTATGCCCCAGAGATTTGCTCAGAGCCCACAACAATTTCAAACTCATACTTCTGGGGAATAGTACAATATAACCATAAAATCACACTTGAGATAAGATTTAATTGTCATTCTCACCTTTCCAACACCTTCCAAGAAGTAATCCTTAAAAGCCTCACAAGAAAGAATATTGCAGTTAAAATTATAGCTTGCAACAATGATATAAAAAGAAAGACAAACTGCTTTATAGATTTTACAGGAGCTTAAGTTCAACAGCTTTATTCAAAGATATTACAAGTGATCCTGTCTGATGGATTTTAGATATTCACTTTGGGCCCAAGGATGTTAGAGCTGAATAAAACAAACTGACATTACACTCCAAGAGATCTTTTCATTTGCCTTAGCCATGAGGCTGGAGAAAGCCAGTGGAACTGCAGCAGGTGAACCATCACAGAGGAAGAATCATGTTCTCCTGTGGCTTCTTTTCAGTGCTGTTGGATTCACAATAAAAGCAAATGCTGCTGTGGAACTGCACTGCTCCATGGTACTAACCTCCACCTTCTTCCATTCCTTCTCCTGCTACACCCTCTACTCCACATTCACTATCACTCTCTATCACCAGTACAACAGAAAAAAAGAGACTGAGCCACTCTGGACTGCAAGGTAAGGTTCAGCAGCAGCTAACTTGGCCTAACAGTCTTACCCATGGCAGTAGTTGTCACACCTGAAAGATGTGACTTTGTAACTCGTATCTGGAGCAGAGCCCAAGCAATTTGTGCTTGGGAGATTTCAGGCGCAAAGGGAGAAAGCTTGGGAGCACAGCCAGTTTCCATGAGGCTGCCAGCATCTTGGGAGAGTCAAAACCTTGTGCTGTAGCTGCCATTTTGGTCTCCTATGCTCTCAGGGGATGAATAAATCATTCTCCAACTGTGCACACAGTAGGCAAGACACACCTCAGCAGAAGGAAAAGGGAAGCACAGCCTGCAGCACACCTTACTTCCCCAGTAAATAAAAATGCTGGGGTCAGCTGGACCTTCCAGACAAAGGGGAGGTGTGTCCTGTTGACACACAGCTACCTGGAAAACTGAAATTATTTTAATTGCTGCAGTGGGAAGCTCTAATTTATGTTCCTAGGAAGATAGCTCTTCTTAGGGTGGGGAGTGTACTTGTGGCAGTTCACTGCCTGAAGCATCAGAGAAGATGAAAGACAAAACTCAGAAGTTGTAAGTGAATCCCTTAAAACAAGTATCTTCAGGCTCCCTGAACCAAAGGCTAAATGGCAACTCTCATTCAACTAACCTGGAAATTAACAGGGGGCAGGGGGAGAGAAAGGAGTGGTCTGATCTTACTTTTTAACCAAAGCATGCAATCTCTTCATAAATATTCCCAGAAATGCTCCCAAATAGAAAGGCTGAGCCTTCACTAGCGATTATGTATGGAGAGGAAGCATTCTACTTGTTACCTAGACCTTGAGCAGAGGAGAAGGAGCATCTTCCAATTAGATGAATCTCTGTGAAAAGATGGACCTAATTTTACACTCCAGATGAATTAATTGAGGTCTGTTAAACCAATACTTCTTCCTCTCTTTCCAGAGCAAAGAAAAACCAAATCAAAACCATTATGGTTTTTTATATGCTTGTAAATAGAAACTTTCCTTTTATTCTTTCTCAAGCTCAAATCCAGCTAGTAGTACTGTTTTTAAAACTCCTACAAAAAAGGTAAGGCTATTGAATTCAGAAGTAAAATCATTGCAAAGAATATTTTACATTAAAGCCAAACACCACATCCTCCTGAAGCAGCATGAATGCCTTCAAGGGAAGATGGAAAATGTAAATCACTGGAAACCCTGAATACCCAATAAATCACTGGCAAGCTGGCCTGGGTTTCAGTGCTGAACAGAAGGAAAGCAAAAGAGTTCCAAAGTCCAGTAAAGATGGAAAGAAAGCGTTCATTGTATTGGGTATGTTACACGATCCGGATCGGACCTTTGTGCACCATGCTGGGGCAAAGAATTTACACGGATGCAAGGAAGTGGGAGGTGTTAAGAAGGGAACGGCACTGGAGTTTATACAAGTGTTACCAATGTTAGAATAATGTTTATCAGCTTACAGTACTTGAATTAGCATAGCTCAAGGGAGAAGGCAGAGATAACAACAGTCCAAAACACGTTCCTTTACCTGAAAAGCCGGAAGGAGGTCTAAATTCTCCATTTGAAAGGGAGCCCAATTAACTTTATCTTGTATATCTGAGCTCCTGCTGGGGAGACAAGTTCACTGGGGGTTATAATAATAATAACCCATGTGCAAACATTTTGACTACTGCATATACTGAAACATCAGAGGAGGGAAATAGAATCACAGAGAAGGTTTATTGCATCAACTTCTTTTCAGCACCGTTCTTTGGAAGATGCTTGAAGTCAGGCACACACTTAACCACTTTTATGATAGGAAACTAAGCAGTTCCCATACATATCAAAAGACTTGGCTAACCCAGCTGAACTGCTTTTCTGAAATCAACAGGGCTGTGCTGATTTATATCAGCCCAAGAGCTGACTGTCCACAATTCATTCCTCTATGCCAGCTCAGAGCAGGAACACAACCGAAACAAAATACTCAGCTTCTCTGCAGGAGAACTGGTCAACAACAAACCCTATGATGATGTTGAGGGAAAGAAAAAGAAACACTTCACTAATTCCAGAAATTAGTTGCTTGGAGTGGACACGCATGAGAATGAATGAAACTTTGATTCAGTCACCTCCTTTGCAACAGCCTTTTTACATAGTTCAGTCATCTGCCCTCCACCACAGGCAGAAATTTAGGTTTCATCCATACACACTTGCACATTGAACAATATTTCTATGCAGAACAAAACAGGCTGTGACACTTCAATCTGACATAATAAATTATTTTGGGCGTGCTAAGAAGGGAAAAATCTGCACATAACCTCAAGAGGACAGAATCTTCCAATAATAGAGCAAAAGATCATCAAATAAAGCTTGTGGAAGTGAAATTCAAAACACACCAAAGGAGGTCTAACAACTCTCTTGTATGAAGAGCTACCTGGAGAACTCCTCAGCAAAGGATGGTGGGACTACAAGACATTTTCAGAGGTTCAAGATGGAAACTCTGGGTTTACAGACCACACATTGATCAGGAAATCCTTAAATTGGAAAGTACTAGAGGATTAGGAGAGTATTGGTAAGGACACATTAATCTTAACAGTTTCACATTTAATCTTCTCCAAGCATCCATTTACAGCTATCAACAGGAACAGGATGCTGGATTTGCTGAACCTTTGGTCTGAAGAAGTACAGTAGGTTTTTATTTTCTTGGTATGTTTGTCAAGATTCTTATAGTTACTTTGTTTATCTTTAAATATACAAAAATGTGAAATACAGGGTCAGAAAACTTAAAGCTGGAAAAAGATAATAGATGGCGGACAGTACCCAGTAAAAAGGATCAGAGGATATTAACATTTAATAAGGAGCTATTACAAAGAACTACAGAGTCATTTAGGTTGGAAAAGACCCCTGAGATCATCAAGTTCAACCTCTGATCACCACCTTGTCAACTAGACCATGGCACTGTCACATACAGTCATTTCTTGAACACCTCCAGGGACAGTGATTCCATTAATTCCCTAGGCAGCCCACTCCTATGTTTAAAAACCCTTTCTTGTGAAGAAATTTCTCCTGATGTCCAGCTTGAACCCCACCTTGAAGCAGCTTGAGACTGTGTCCTCTTGTCCTGTCACTGGTTGCCTGGGAGAAGAGCCCAACCTCTGCCTGGCTACAATCTCCTTTCAGGGAGATGTAGAGTGTGATAAAGTCACACCTGGGCCACCTTTTCCCCAGACTAAACACCCCCAGCTCCCTCAGCTGTTCCTTCACCAGCCTTGTTGCCCTTCTCTGGACTCACTCCAGCACTTCCTACCTGAATTGAGGGTCCAGAACTGGACACAGCAGTCAAGGAGTGACCTCAGTGCCCAGTACAGGGGACAATCCCTGCCCTGCTCCTGCTGGCCACATTATCCCAGATCCAGGCCAGGTGCCATTGGCCTTCCTGGCCCCTGGGCACACCTGGCTCACGTTCAGTGCTGCCATCCAACTCCCCCAGCTCCTCTTTCCTGGCTCCTGCCCAGGCAGTGCCCCAGCCTGTGCTGCTGCAGGGCTGCTGAGGCCAAAGAGCAGGAGCTGGCACTTGGCCATGCTGAACCCCATCAATTGGCTCAGCCCATGGATCCAGCCTGCCCAGGTGCCTCTGCAGAGCCTTCCTGCCCTCCAGCAACCAGCACTGCCACCAAACTGGGTGTCATCCACACATTTACTGAGGCTGCTCTCAGTCCCCTCTTCCAGATCAGTGGTAAAAGATATTAAACAGGACTGGGCCCAATACTGAGCCCTGGGGACACCTCTGGTGACCAGACTATAGGTAAGCAATTTAGTAGGAAATATGGTGAAGATCCCAGAAGTAATTTTAATGTGTGCTACACACTGCTGAGGTTAACAGGAATTGCAAATATTCACATAGGACTTTTGGACCTGAGCCTATTTTCATCATGGAAAGTTAGGACCAAGTCCACAGCAATCAGAATTTACATCTGGTCATCAGAGCTGCTGCAGAGAGAAGTGGGAGATACTAAATATAAAAATAAAGGAAAAGCAATAATGAGAATTACCATATTTTCAGGCACTCCAAATCATCCACTCATTTAAAAGCACTATTCCACAAAAATAATTCCTCACCTTTGGGTTGAACCATCTATGGAGAAAGAGATACAGTAGGATTAAACATCTCTATGCCAGATAGGTCATTTGTAAGGTCCACAAAATTTCAGAAACAAAGTTTAAAAGTTTCATTTTCAGACAGATAATCTTTGGATTATTCACGTGAAAATGTGGTGTAATATCTACCTGTCTGGTAAATTCATCCTTGCTGTAAATCTTTAAATCAAGGAATATTTTCCACCCTGCTACAGACACAGCTTTATGTCCAGAAAACAAATCTGGCAGAGGTGCACTTGCCAACAGATCTTAAAAAGTTCCAGTTCTTTGATTAAACACATCTATTTCTGCAGAGTTCAGTAAATGCGTGAATGGAGCATGTGACAAGCTGTTGGCAGTGTATTTATTTCTACAACACTCTGTAAATCTTGTCTAGGCTGCCTGTATCCTCTCATTTTCTTGTCTCTATTACTGTTCTTCAGCACAGCAAGTCTGTGCCCTTCTTGGGAACAGAGATGTTTGGGGTCTGCTGCCCTTAACTTCTAAGTGAGTTGTGCAATGATTCCTCTGAAATGCAGTGGCTCTTGTGTCATATCACTTAAATATTTTTCAGTGCTCAACCAGAAACTTGCAAGGAGTACCTCTGCCATGCAGATGTCTCAGAAAGTATTGACATTGCTAGAGAGGAGGACAGGAGGGGAGTGGAGGTGAAGTAAATCTCTGAACTTAAAAATGTCTGAGAAAGACAGCCAAGGGTGCGGATGAAGTTTTCAAGGGGGTCACTTTTCACTGTCCTATGAATTTTCTGACAGGAAGATACTCTTAATGAAAAATGCCACAGTGTCATTATGATCTGACTTAGAAATAAATAAAACAGCAAATTAGGCAAGACAGCTTAAATGTGAAAAATTGCCCTCTAGCCCTGAAATTCCAGGTTTATTTCCCACAGGAAGAGGTAAAGCCACCAACAAAGGAGCAAAAATTTTCCTTTAAGGTTACATGGACAATAGGACATACAGAACAATGTATGTCAGCTGTTCATGGTATAAGAACAATTATGATTTAACAACACTGTTAAAAATCAAGGAAGAGCAAAACATCATTTGTACAAAGTTGAGCACATTTCACAGTAGCAGAGAGCTGAACAAAGAAGATGCAAATGCTTTGGACAAATCACAGGGACAGACAGGAAAAAATAGAGCAAAATGAAATCAGGACCAGTAAAAAGAGATGTTTGAGTTTTAACTGCTCAAACACAGGAAGCATGTGGCTAAATAGTAGTTCTCCAGAAACATGTTTAGGGGTTACTGGATCAGAGTCAACATGGCTCTGCTGGCAAGGAAAGAGAAAACAGAATGCTAGAAGAGATAAACAGGGTCTGCAGCCTGCAAAACACACAGAACAACTCCCCTGCTCTCTGCAGTATCAGCAGGGCTTCACAGAAACACTGCATTCTCTTCAAGAGTGGATGGAGCTGAGCAGCAAAAGGACGAAGTTTCTAGGGATCAAGACACATCTATTAAAGGTAAGGACTACAGCAAACACCACAAGGCACCATAAAGAACTACCACAAAAAAAGACAGGCAACATAACCTCCATCACTAATTGCCCCTCAGAATAGGTTGGGCAAACAGGCCACAGGAAAGCATCCAACCATTCTAGCCAGATTGCTGTAACTCCACACACACATGAGGGACACCTTTCAGCCCAATTTTTAATGGATTCTATATTCCATGGAGTTGGAGGAGAACACGCCGGAAATGAGCTAAGGGGATTTACCACTTTCTCTGCAACATTACTCGTATTTCCCCCTCTTTTAAGTCATCCTTACCTTCACATTCAGAGCACCTTTGGAGTTGGAAAAGATCACTGACAGTCATTTTCAGCGATCAGTTTGGCTTGGCATACCTGTAGAATAGGTATACACATTCAGACCTGAATGTTTTTAGCATTCTGGGGTTGCATCCCATTTGCTCTATCAGCAGTACAGTTCTGAGGCCTTTCCTTTATTCAGGACTGATCAAGTTTTGTGCTGGCTTGCCTTCACAAGTACACATGAGCATCTCTGCCTTGTGCTTCCTCACTTGGAATTCCACTGGCATCATCCTCAGCTCTGCACCAGGCTGCTACAAACACTTCTGTGCTCTTGGAGCTCTCCTTTTCATAGCTGAGGCAGATACACTATTAAAAAGGATCTCTGCTGCCCTCTCTCACCACTTTTAGTCCAGCTGAATACAGCAGAGCAGAGAGAGAGAAACCAGCACTTCAGGGAGAGGAGAGAGGCACTAGTAACATTGGAGAGACATCAGGCACTCAAAGGGAGATGGCTGGAGAGGATCGAGCAGAGAACTTAAGAGGTTTATCCCTGCTGGAGAATAAACTTGAATTGAAAAAAAGCTCAGACTAATATTTCATCCATTCTACTAGATCTGGATCATAGTAAGAATCTTACTGAATTCATACTGAAGCAAAGCCAGCTTCAGTCACAGCTAGACCCAACCCCAAAAAAGAGCAAGAGAATTATTGCTTCATTTTTTGATATTTGATTTCCTTGACGTGTAAGGTGAGTGCTAGAGATGAACCCAGAACTAGGATCTCAGCTGGAAAACAGAGAAGTCAGGAGAATTATGATTTCCATTGCCAAATAAAAGGAAAAGAAAGAAGAAATGGCCACCACACCTAGTATGGCACTGATGTCAGTAACTCACTTACTGACATGATTGTGCCTGAGGCTTAAGCTAAGACGCTTACTCGGACAACCTTAGCTTCAATTAACAGGAGTGACAAACACTCACATAAAGGAACTTTTTACCTTTTGGCTTCACTGTCAATGTAGAAGGATTGACAGAAATACCATCGTCTGCACATGAGGGCAAATATTAGGACTACCCCACCCAAAGCCCACAAGGACTCGTTCAGCACTAGGTGACTGGACAATAAAATGCCAATAAACTGAAGAAAAATGTGATTATGACAAAAACCCAACACATCTGTGTCAGGAGGACTGCAGATAGTTCTGACTGCTGCACCTGGAAAAGAGCCCAACAGAATGGGGAAGGAGCAAAGAAGGAAAACCAGCTCCTGACCACAGGAGGAGACAGTGGAAGTAGGAAGGCAGTGATCTTCAGGGTAGAAAATAGCTATCTAAAGGAGACATAGCAAATTTAAAATCATGAAGGGAACACAGGAGGCAAGTATGTGAGACATTATTTTTCACAACAGAGCTCCAAAACACCCAAATAACACTAGGAAGGTCAAAATCCGAGCAAAGGGGGTAAAATTTCAACAGCTCTCTACTAAATTGAGGATGGCACTGAAAAAGGAGGCTATGAAGACAAGAGAGTGGTTTAGGAAGAAAAAGAACAGCTTCTTCAAGAATAGTCTGTTAGTTAGAGAATGAGAGAACAGAAAGGTCAAATTGTCCATTACAATGAGTTTTTGAGTACTGCAGAGAACACACAGGTGAGAAAGAAACAAAAATTTTAAAAATCAAGAATTTTCCCCTTCTGCAGGGACGACCCTAACTACTCAGTGTTCCTAGTCCCAACTCTAGCATTTGGGGATAGTCAAAACTCCTCTGTATACACCATATCCTGGTGGTTGTGCTACAGGCTAAGAGGTAGCAGTGTGGTTCCACAGTGAATTGTTTGATGGGCATCTCCAGCAGTTTCAGTAGGCAGCACAAAGTGGACTCAGCAGACCAGAGAATTCAGATCCAGTCACCCAACTAAGTCACCTTTGTTCTTTCCATCACTAGCTCCAAGCACAAAACACCAGTTGGACGCAGCTGCTGGTTTTAATTTAAAACACATACAGATTTTGCTGAATATTATCAAGAGGAGCTTTGAAAAGGGAGATGAAAAAACACCTTCTATTAGTCACATGTTAAAAGTTGGTTTTTTTCTGTTAGAATAGGTCTGAAACACTGTCAGCTCCAGCACCTAATCTGCTCTATTGGGCTAGGGGAGGTTATCAGACAGGCCTCAAGAAAGCGCAGTAACTCCTGGAGTTACAGAGGCCCTCTAACATTGTGTGCAACTAAATATCATTTACCACTACAGATAGTGTACCGCAATGCATGAGGTAGCTTAGCAGATGCAATCCAACAGTGCTTTTAGCATAAAGAATTTTTTTTTTATGCCTAAAGGTCTCAGGACAACCTAAAACATACCATCAGTCTAACTGAACTGGAGATTCATGTTCCCTTTGGCACAGAATAGCCAAAGATGTTCTGACCAGTGCCCTAGTAAAGGCAAGGCAGCTCTGCTTCTGCTGGGCAGTGATGCCAGGTCACTGCCTCCCTATCCTTGGGAGGAGGAGCCTGGCTCGACGGCTCAGAGCCAGCTTTGTGCCCCCCCAGGACTTCCCTGACACCGAGGCACACTGCTGCAGTCTTTAACCCTGACAACTGCAGCCTAAATTTTGGGCAAGAGGGGGCTTGGCTGGGCTGGAAGGCAGAAGGACATGATCATCTCAGTTAGGAAAATCGAATGTACCCGGCAAGAAAGAACAACGCTGCAGTGCAGCCTTCAAGACAGATTTTTCAAGGGAGGAGAAGGAAAACAGCCATGAATCAGTAGGAGAAATATGACTTTAAAGCCCTAACAAAGGGGAACAGATGGGATCATAGCAAAGTGCTCACAAACTTGAACTGGAATAGCTGTCTCTTAATAAAACGTCTCCAAATATGAAAGCTCCTCAGACGTCTGCAATTAAATCCCCTATTAATCCCAACTATATTTTAAAGGCAGTTGAACCAGGCTACCAATAGTGCTATCGACAGGCTGAAAACTATACCAGGAGGACAGAGATGGTGAAACAGAAATGAGAAGAGCCAAAACTCAAACCCCAGGATGATAGGGCAGGTTTTTCCACCTCTGTCTCTACATAATTAAGATCCTCCTGTAGGTTTTATCTGTAAGTGCTGGAGGGGGTTAGGACTTCAGTATTTCTGACTCACCCTGATTTCTTACATGCTCACAGGAATGAAGATAGGGAAAGTATCACCACTTCTGTATTATGGAAACCGTGCAATTAATAATTGAGAATCTTTTTATCTCTCTCTCCTTTTTTCTTTCAGAACTAGAGTGCTCTCTTCAGCTTGTTAAGCTTAGTTCACTCCCACTGATAATTCACTAGAGATCATAATTTATGGACAATTGAAGCTGCAGAAACATCTCTTAGAAGGAATAGAGCAGATCCATAGCAACAATTCTTCAGGGGAATATTAATCCCCAGCTTTATGTAGTGCTAAGTGTACAATAGTAATCAGAACTTGAGTAGAAGCTGCTAATCATTGAGGGAAAAGGCTGTATAAAGAATTCATAATGGAATTAGCCTGCGGCAAACAAAGAAAGACAAAATTAAATCAGCCATCAAATTGCACCAAGGAATTTTAATTTACAGGTTAATGTAGGATTATGTAACTAATCACAGCTAACATTTTCAATGAACAACCAATAAAATTCTGCTCTTTTTTTATTCCTGCTAATGGTATTCCAATAACACACTTTTATCACCATATAATGTGTTAAGAATGATTTTCAAAAATTCTAAAAATCTCCAAAAAGCATTATGACTGAGCAATCGATGCAAAATGCTAGCTTTAAGTTAATTAGCATAAATATACCTCTAGATGATCTACTGTTTGTTTCAGTCCAATACAATAAAGTTCCTTGGAGTCTGCATGGGAAAGATTTACATAACCAAATGTGCATAACTGTAGCCTTAAAATATATGCATGACTTCCAAAGAGGGAGATACAGCAATACAGAAAGCCTCCAAATTAAATAAGTCAAACAACTTCTGAGTACTAAAGTGCACCACCTAATTCTAAATAAAACCCTTATTATAGTTTTTTCTATCAATACAGTATATATATCCTATGACATACGCACAAAGGATTGCTCTAACAGAGTTTGTGCTGTTTATAATATGAACATCATAAAAAAGAATAAGGTTTCTGAGATAAAAAGTTGATTTGCTTCCCCTAGAGAAAAAAAAGAAAGACCTTGTATTTGACCCAGTTATATTTTGATATTGGCCAATGCAAGGAGATTTTTAAAAAGACAGAAAGAAAGGAAAATCTCTCTGTTCAAAAACATGTATTAAAAAAACACCAGTTACTGTATACCAATGCGTAGAAAAGACTCGCATAACTCTTTGCACGTTTTTAAAGGGAAACGCCGAAATTATACCGTATGCTTCAAAACACATCAGCTTAATCAAAAAGATCTTTTTTGCAACATATGGCAGCATGAAAATTTTTATAAATGGAGTAAAAAGCACTTTCATAAGCTTTACTTCACTTAAGAGGAATGCTGGGAAGAAAGGCAACAGCATTCTTCCTGCATATGTTTTTCTTGTTCCGAACAATGTGGGAAAACCTCATTTTACTTTAATCTAACAGTTCATTTTATGGAAGCAGCAACATTCTGCCCATTTATTAGCACAGAAGGTTTGGGGTTGTGGGTTGTTTTTTTTTCCCCCTTCCTTTTATAAAGTCTAATTTTAAGATGCACACTTCCAAAAAACATTATGGTGTCAATTGCACTACCCTTCAGCAATCCTGTAATAACTTTATTCAACCATTTCTAATTATAATTATATTTTCAATTCCTTTTAGCTATAGAAACTCTTTATCAATCAGAGCACAAGACAGAAAATTACTTTATTACAGCTACAGCTCGTTAGTCTGAGTGCTCTTAATGAAGCAGCCTCATAATCAGATGAAAATCATGCTGAAGAAAACTTGCATCATTAGTCTGGGCCTTAATTACCAAGAAATATAGTCACTAACAATGATACTCCATTTCATGATACGGTGCATGCACCTTCTACAGTACTTGCAATTAATAATTCCACAGACTGCTACAGAATCTTTCTATTTATTCATAACAATGGAGGGGAAAAAATTCTAAATTTAATTGAGCGGCTCCAAATGCACTCTCTCACTCTCTCCTGCTCAGATTAAAATGTCAAAAGGCTAATATTCTATCTTACAATAATTCATCATTTTAATTACATATTTTATGTGTGTGGAATGTCCTTTTTATTTTTTTCTCCTCTTGATCATTTAGGACGACATTTTGGGGGTACATGTGTATGGAAAAAATCTCTCTTTGTATGTTGGTGGACCACGCCACACAGAGTTGGAATAAAGAGAAGGAAAAAGCATTTCTTTTCCTTGCCAGTGAACAAGGATAAGCTTCAGACATAAGCACAAGACATTCATTTAAATTAATGATGTCCTTCATCCAGTGCACTTATCAGTGAGGATGGAAAGATTCTCGAGTGAAGAATATGTTGATCCCTAAAATCCTTTATGAATATGATCCATCATAGGGTTAGTAACTTTTATACACGAGCCTCTTCTAATCCACTGCATTTTCTGTATTCTTTCACACTGAATGCTGGTCTGAAGTCTCCAGTGAGCTCCCAGCTCACGATAGCATCAGGAAATGCCGTAAGAGTCCCCTTCGTCCAGCTAATGAACCCGCTAAAAGATCGGATCACAATCCTCGACACCGAACACCTGGAGGATATTTCACTCTAATTTGCAGCATGGAAAATGATTGCACAGACATCAGCGGGAGCGTTCACACCTCACAGTAGTGTCCCTGAGATTTGTGCCTGCTCCAGCTCTCTCCCTCCTGTGCCTCGTCACCACTGAAGTCGGGCAGGCTCCGAGGGTGACAAGGAACACTTTTCCAGCGCCTTAACTGAGGCAGGGAGCAGATCCTGCTGCTCTGCTGGCTGCAAAGCTGCACTTTGCAAACTGGGGATTCTACTCCACATCAAAAATATCTGTCATTATGATTTTTGCAAAGTGCCCAGCCCTTGGCTGTTCAGCTGCTATCTGAGTAAGTCACATTAGAGCAGAAGAGATTGCTCTGGAGTTAAGTTACCGAGCCTGTGATTAATCTCAAGGGCATAAGCTAAATAACTCCCTTGTACCATTGAATTTTCTAGCACTCACATGGTGCTGTGCTCTCATGCAAGCACTTCAAACAACAACTAGCCATTAGACAGGCTAGATGAACTTGCTGTAAATACATTCAGCATATCCTGCTTCCCAGCACTGTGCTCCACAAGGCATCCTCACTGTTGCCTCTGCTAAATGATTTGCTGCATCTTCCGATGGTCTTTGAAAAATCATTGGCATCTTTTGAAGCCTTTTATGTGCCCTCCCAACAGAGAAGGTGAGCTCCTCCTGAAACAGAAAGTAAGAAGCTCACTGTTCTGTTTTTGCTACCTCTCATATGTGGCACAGTTGATGGCTAGTAAGCAAAAGAAGGAAAAATGAAAATCAGCTTAAAATCCTGTAAAACAAATCTGTAAGTAGATGGAATGAATAAATATAATAAATAAAAAGGCTTTCTACCCAGGCTTTCTCTCCTGCAACTTTTATTTTCCTACCCTCCCACCACACCTCAGTATTTTTTTATTTTAGGACAACTTCTTTTACGTAATTCCTTCAAGAATTTGCATCTGGCACCAGCAGCCGACAGAGACAGGAGACTGACAAGATGGACTGTTGTGGCAATTTCTATGCTCCTACTACATTCCTAAGCTGTGCTTTTTGGCATTGAATATGGCAAAAATAAAAGACAGCATATTTAGAAACGTGACAACTGGAAAAAATATTCTTAAACCTACAGTGCCTTCTAAAATGGCAGAATAAAATTAATTTATAGTATGACTATAGCTGGCCAAGAACCAGGGGCTCACAGTAAACCAAATGGGGTAAAAAACTGGCTCTGAAAGCAGTTCTGAGGTTTTGGCTCTGTCCAACAACTACACTTATAAACTTATTGTATAATTTACTGGCAAGAGAGGAGCATCACACTGACCTCCACTTGCATCACAGAAACTACACATTCATTGTCTTTGAGGCAAAATGTTCCTATGGTACCGTATTAATATCCTTTGTGGGTTGGGTCATGAATCAGCATTGGCAGCCACCTCCAAAGCCGTCTGCCTGCCAGCCTTCCCAGCTGGAAAACTGGTAAGGCAGGAGAGATGTATACATAAGGGAAGTGATGGTTTCCCAATTCCGAATTGATTTGTACATGAATCCGCTCAAGTTTAAAGCGCCCCAACGTGCCAAAAACCTGGTCCAACGAATATATAGGAAGGTGAGCGCTCCCTGCGTGGGCTCGTAGCGAACGTCAGCGAGGATGGGTTTGTGCACATGCAGGCAGCCCTGCAGTCCCACGGCCTCGGGCTGGAGCACTCCCCGCACCGCTCCTCGCGGGGGGCGACCCTTCCACGGGGGAAGAAGCTTGTTCTGGCTAAAACGGGGAAATTTTTTTTTCTAGATTTTTTTAAACTTTATTTTATTCTCCCCACAGCACCCCTCCCCTCGCTTTTCCTGCGCCGTGCCCGTGCGGAGGGGCAGAAGGAGGCGGTGTCCGCGGCCGCAGCGGGGCAGCCCCGCCGCGCTGCCCCCGTGCCTGGGGGCCCGGCGCCCTCTGCCGGCCGCCCGCCGCAGCGGCGCGCAGCGGGACCGCGCGTTCGAGCCCCGGCTCCGCCGCGCCCGCCGCTCTCCGCCGCGGGGATCACAGTGCAAACCGAACCAGCGCTTCCCCAATAATTAATAACAAGGAGCAATAAACCCACCGCGCCGTCACTCGGCGTACAGCTCTCAACCCCCACCTAAAAGCATCGAGCAACTGGGACAAGAGATAATTTATATCTGCCAATTACTAAACACTAAGAAACCGCTTTGGTACATGCAAACCACCCACTGTGCCCAGCCCACCTTCCCTGGCAGGAGGAGCATCACGACTGGGTTTCAGCACGAGTGGCAGAGCTGGACCCTGAGAACTCCCCCGGACCATCAGAGGCTTGGAGCAGTGGTGCCACAGCTGTTGAGCACTATTGTAACCACAGTCACAAGATGTCGACTGTCAGACCTTCAGGCCTTAAACCAGGAGGAGGACATGCACTGACCAGCACAGAGAGGAACCATTGTATTTTACCTGTCCAGGTGTTTTCTGTAGTCCAAGCCTCTGCTTCATAGCTCACTTCCCTGAACTACAGTTTAGCAATTAGATCAGTCTAAGTCAGCATTTCTTCACATTTCTCCTTCTTAATTCTTGTTCCAAATGACAGTTGTGTTTGCTTACTCCTCCTCTTCTTCCCCCAGAAAGATTTGTCCCAGTCTTATAAACTAATCCTTCAAGAAGAAAACAGGATTAGACTGGCAATGCCATGGTTTTGGTAGTAGAATAACTGTGTTTTCCCAAACGCTCATAAATACAACCGGCAGGTACGAGCCATAGGTCTGAGCTGCCACCCAGGTGTTCCAAATGAGCACCATGCTCCCCAGGTTCCTTGGCCATGTACTCTCCTCAGCTGCACTCCCTGCAAGCAGCCAGGGGAGAAGCTCCAGCAAAACACAAGGAAGCTCCAGACATGGAGGCAGACTGCTGCAGCAGGAGGAAAGACAATTTTTCCTCAAGTAAAGACATGCCAAGTCTCTTGGTTCCCATGCCTCTCACTGAAGTTGCCTGCTATAAAATCCAGGTGGAATGTAAAATGCAGTTAAAAAAAACAACTAAACCAAGACAAACAGGATTTCCTGACTTTTCCTTGAGAAAGTAGGTTAGGCTGCACACAGGGTCCTTTTCTAGACAGAGATTACTGCTGAAGGGCATGGTCCACCTAGATGGAGAGCAATAGGCAGCAGTGACAGTTTGATTGGAAAAGAGGCCAAACATGAGACATCTTGAGGAAATTACAGTACAGCTATACTGTGTGACAGTCTTCAGTCACTGTATAGGTACAATCTACTTCCACATAACCCATTGCACATTTAATGAAAGTATAGCAGTAGATCAGTGTGAGATCCTGCACTTGCCACAGGAAGACCATTCTTATCCCCATCCTGGTTTTGCACTTAACCTCAAGGCACCCCTGCCTGCTCCAAGACTGCAAGACCACACAGAGACCAGGGCAGGGGAAAACAGGTCTAGAGGGGTCCCTAGGTCTGCCCAGCTCTGAACAAACTCCCTGCCTTCTCAAGGCAGAGGGCATGGCCGCTCTCCTCTGCCTCCTCCCAGCTGGTGGCCACAGTCACTCGGGCCATGAGCACAAGAGGGAAGTGCAAAACCCAATTCACCTACGCTGATCCCCAACTCAGCAAGGGACCCAAACCTCTCCCTCTCTCCAGCCTGCAAGAAGCATTGCACAGAGGTGTTCCAACTGGCTACAAAGAGCAGTCAACCACCACTGAGGTACACAATGTCTTTTCCTCCTACACCACCATTCCCCCACCTCCTCTCTTCCTGCATTCAAGCAAGAGTCGCTATTAATTTTCCCCACATGCTCAGGGAAAGGGGAACCATTGTAGGATTTTTTTGGTGGTGGTGAGGTGTTATTTTGTTTGTATGTTTTCCAAAGCCAGTGGGCACAGAGTGAGGCAAGCCTGTGCAAGTGTGCAGCAGCACTGCTGTGAGCTCCCATCAGCCCAAGTGGCACATTGCCTGGGGACACTGACGAAATACTTGGGCTTCTACTTGATTGCACAAAATGCCCCTGAAATTGCCAGGTCAGGAGGAAAGGTGCAGTGCAGGAGGTGATAAACAGATAGCAAAACCCTAAGAGACCAGCCAAAATCCGAGCCCTCCTCTACCTATACCTGTGCCCATGAGCCAGGAAAATCACTCCATACCCTTCAACAACCAGAGATGGGTGCACAGATACTGAAGGTTTATTAGCTCTCCCTTCACAAGCATTGACATAATCACCCCCAAACTGTGTCTTCCAAGCACTTTTAAGACTCTTGCCATATGAAAAATATTTGGTAGGTTTTTGCCGCTATTGAATGATTGTCTTTTTTCCCTTCTTATACGATGACGTGGTTTATCTTATTTGCTCAATGGGATCACTGCCTTTCCACTGAAGAGCCTATTTTAAATATCAACACAGGTTGGTATTTTAAGAGTTATTTAAAATGTCACCAGTCACAGAATGTTTAATTATTGCAAACATCTTTCAAAAAATTCCACCGTGGGTTTCTTGCGCCAAGTGATTTATTTCGGATATAATTTCTGTTTAATTAATAGGGGATTTAGCTCTGACCTGGAGGGTGTGAGAACCAGCAGAGGAGCTGGAGTTGAGTCGAGTTAACATTAAACCTGCTTGTGCCTGTTGGAGGCTGAGAAGGGAAAAAAAAACAACAAATCAGGCTGGCACTTATTCAGGTGCTGCTGCTACCCAGCAATATTCTCATGTTGATTGCAATGGAAAAATTGCAAAGGCAAACAGAACTTGGGGGGAAAAGAATTAATCACCAGAATATGAACACTGTGCTTTGTTATTTATTTTAACTATGTATATAATTTGCTATAGAGTATAATTACCCCTAATTTCAGCTGAGATAATATCTGGGCCACTTTTTGTTATTCATATAAGCTCAGAGAGCAGTTTCTCAATCAGTCTGGCCTGAATGTCCTTACACCTTGAGAACAATTGGAATCAAGGACTAAAAGGCTATTTTGGGAGGGGGAAAAAAAAAGGCACACCTACTTAAAATTACAAAATTGGAAAATGCCTAATCTATGCTGCTCAAAACACCAGGTTACATCAGAACCAACTTTAATAACCTGTAAAAATCTCTTAGTATGACGCACATACAGCTGTCTAATATTGCTGCTTAAAATGCCTTCGTGTTAAATAAGATTCTATGCTGTAAAATTTTGCAAGGTGATAAAACAAAAAAATGATATAATAAATATAAACCATCTGCATTTTTTAACAAGCCATTTGGAAATGGATTTAATTTATATTTAGAATTGTTTTGAAGTGTTCTCTTTTTTGAAAATGTCCCAGTTACAGTATATTAGGTTTTCAGTAGAAAGATTAAAAGAGCTGACGCACAAATAAACATGCATGCACACCCAGAGCAATTTCCAGAGCTATGAGAGCATTTGATTCTTCAAGGATACTACAGCTGGCTTTTAGTCACATAAAAAGGGTTAGTGTGTGCAATCGGCAGCTCTGGAAAATGGATTCATGAACACAAAAATGCATTAAAACAACATTAAGATTTTGGCAACAACCAACATAAGCCAGGAAACCGAGCTTCAGGCTGAATTCGCATCCTTAACTCCTTCCACGGTGCTTGCTGAAAGGGTCAGTCAGATCCTGCAGGAGGGGAAAGCCCATCCTGGGGCTTCTGAACATCACAGCAGAGGCACCGAGGGGAGCCAGGACTCAGCGTGGTCAGGGCAAAAGAGAGAATGATGCTTTTTTGTACGACCCAGCTCCCGTGGCATTATCTCCTCTAACAGGCTCACATCTTGTGTCACAGCTCCGTTCAGCCCGGCATCTCCACTGAAAAGCTTTCCACTTAACTCCTCCATATTACTTCTGCTGCCTTGCACTCCTACCTCTGCTGCACAGGATACTCCCGAGTGCTTCCTGAGCATTTGTTTCCAGCAAACCTCCAATGCCAGCCAGGCAGGGATGAGCCAGCACTGTTCAAGGATCTCAACATTGCAAAGAGCTTTGTATGCCCCGGAATCACTGCCCAGCACCCTGGGCCCCCTCCCCTCTCAGCTTGCCATCAGCTGCACATTAACCCCCCAAAGCTTAACTCAGCCCGTGGGAGACTGGTATTTGCCTTTTTGAACTCACTTCAGTTCAGCAATCCCCAAAACCACAGAGTGTTTTTATTCTGAGGAATCCCACTCCTAGAAGAGCTGATGGTTTTGGCTGGTTTTGCCTTCTATTAGTTTCCTCTCTACAAATACCTTCTTAATATTAAAAATCAGGATTTTCCCCCCAATACATGGATGGTGGTATAGTACAAAAAAAACGTAAAAAAAGGGGGGGCGTTTTGTGTCTGTCTGAGCAGGCAATGTATAAAAAGGATGGGGCTGTAACCACTTTACTTCTTTTGCTATTCCTTCTCCCAGTAGAGCAACATCTACCAGGAAGCATTACAAAGTATGAGAAAGTTAGTTTTAAATTAAGCACTGTATTGGTACTACAGCCATTATCATGCCTACTAATAAATATCTGAATGGTCATTTGTTTAATTTTAAATCATTCACTCTATTAATAAGCAAATGCACTATTGACCAGATATCAAATGTAATTCTTCTCCCTGAAAACAGCTTCTGAGAATGTTAAGTTCATCCTCATTAAGAAAAAGAAGGCTTTCATTGGACTTTCTCTTTCTATTTTATCATTTAATTACCTGGTGCTAATATCTGATTGATGACATCAAAGTTTGAACAAGCCAGGGATTTTTCAAAGACACACCTCTGGACAGAAAACTGCATTTACAAGCCCAGCATTTTGCCTTTTTTGGCGCCTAATTGCCTTTCTGTCCCAATTATGTACAGCTAACAGAGATCTCTCTTTGCTGTAGTACACACAATCCCAATTCTCTGTGCCCTCTCTTCTGTGCTCCTTCTCAGCTTCTCTGTTAGCATCATCTCAGCTCACTGTCTCGTTGAGTATTCGAGTTGCTCACTCACTTTGGTTTTTTCTTTCCTTCCCAGAAAGCCTTCACTGCTCATGCAGCCTCAGGAATGTCAGGACTTAGAAGGAAACTTTTAAAATCTAATTATAAACTTGTATTTATATTTTCACCTTGCAGTTTTCAAGCTGTGAGGGAGAGGGAGAATTCCTTTCTACCTCTGAAATCAGGAAGTTCTGCCAAAAAGATTTACACAGCTGGCATCTCACCCTCAACACATAAGTGGGGCAGTCATCTCCAAGCAATTCCTTTTTCCTTTCCTATGTAATTCCTCTGTTCCCTTTCCTTGTTTCTGGGGACTTTGGTTTCTGTCTCCCCCCAAAAAACCCCAAAAGCATTAGAAACAAATGAAGAAAAACATTAGAAACAGAGGAACTTCATATCTCATTTGTATCTTCTTCCTCTCTCCATTTTCACTCACTCAACCAAGGAGAAAGGAAGCTGTATTTCCAGAAGAGAGGAAGGATTTAGAGGGTAAAACATCATCCTTTGGCTATTTTCTGGATTAGTTGTTTCCAGATAAGAATGCATGCCAAAGAATGGGTAGCTGCCCAGGGAGCTGGAGCTCTTCAAGCAGAAAAGACACTGGAATGGCAAGATGGCAAGATTTTTCCAGCAGGAAGTTAACCTTACAAATAACAGTTTCTCATGTATTCCCTAGCCACCTATTTTCAGCATCAAAATTCCCCAGAAGCAGTGATCTTACAGCACCAACAATATCAGAATAAGAATTTTAGACAAGAACAAAAAAGAGAAAGTTAAAGTGGGAAAAGTCTGAGAGGAATGTCAAACTGCTTTGAGAGTGACTGTTTTCCCCTCTGGGTTTCCCACTTCCTCCTAACAAGGACTGGAGAAGTGAGAAACTCCTATACTAGGAAACTATTTTGTCCTTTTTTTTTCAGATCTTCAGATGCACACAGAGAGCATGTTCCAAATAAAAAACAAAATCACAGATCTTTAAAAATATATATATATACAACCACCACCACCAGAGCATGAAGCAGGTTTGGAGGTGTGTAACACCAGTGGAAATCACTGAACAGGACAACTTAAACCTACTCTGAATAATGGACCAAGATAAGGCACAATGCTGTTTTCAAAGCAGGAATTTTTCCTTTGTCATCAAAAAAATAACCAAAAAAATAAAAAAGAGCCAAACAAAACATCAGTTACAGAATTTGACCTGAGTTCAGCACAGAACCATTCAGCACAAGATAGCAACCCTCAGTGCAGAAAAACAAAACCCCAAGTAATTCTCCTGTTGCCTGATGTTCCTCCAACCCCCCAGATCTTCTCACCCAAGAGCACACACAGACACAGACACACACTCTCTCTCACCACCCTACCAATATTCCCTACCCCAAGGAGGCTTCAGGCACCACCTTGAAAACTGCAGGGTGAAAATATAAATACAAGTTTATAATTAGATTTTAAAAGTTTCCTTCTAAGTCCTGACATTCCTGAGGCTGCATGAGCAGTGAAGGTTTCTGGGAAGAAAAGAAAAAAATAAAGCAAGCTAGAAACTTGAAAACTCAAGGAGACAGTGAGCTGAGATGATGCTAACAGAGAAGCTGTGAAGGACCTCCTGTGAATGTGGGCTAAGCAAAGATCTGGGTCTCCTTCAAAGGCCTGGGAGGGACTCCAGCTGGGCTTTCTTCAGGGGGCACATCTCCAAATCCACATTGCCCATCAGAGAAATGCTGTTCAGGGGAACACACGTGACTGCTTTGCTCACGCAGGTTGGAGTGTTTGCATGCCCAGCTCTGCAGGTGTTTTATGTCAGGACACAGGAAAAATCCTATGCCTGCATCCACCAGTGGCAATACCTCAACAATAAGGAAACTGATGCTTCTCCATCGCTTTCTAAAAATCTCAACCCCAGAACACACGCTGTGTGTCAGTTAAGCTCAGACAAGACTGAAGTGCAGCCTTTTGTGGCCCAGCTCTAGCTCAATCCTAATTCAGTGGGGCTGCTGATATTCCCGGCCAGGACCAGCACATGAAAGAAGGATGCTCCTTCACCTTTTCCCACCCTGGGCTCAGCTCCAATAATGTATTATTTCTCTTCTTCTACCCCTACATCTTCTACTGGTGTTTTTCTCCTTCATGCTGCAGTATAGGCAGTGGATGTTGATGAGGTGATAGCTGGAGCAATTCTAGAAAAGCAGCTTTTCAGATAATTTCTCATGACCTTGATATTCAAACTGTTCCTTTTCACACAGAATACAGATCTACTTGCCCATATATCAGCATGTAGTAGTCACTGGAAAAGTCTGAGAGGTAGGAATATTTAACAGGAGCCCTGATTTCACTCTCTCTCACCCTTTCTCTCAAGAAAAGTTACTTGCAATCATTATCTTTGCTCTAAGACTGCACATATCTTAAGGGCAGCCAAGACTGCAGCAGAAAAACAAAAGGTAAATTTCAGTAAAAGCATTATTACAAAATCTAGTCAAGCATTGTAAATAGAACTGCCATATTATTATTGAGAAAAGGTGTAGTGCCCATGCAAACTACATATTTGATTAGGATCTGAACTCTTTGCTGAACCATGAATCTGAAATAATTTAGGTGATACATATAAATTTAATTTCTTTGTTCAACATTCCACATCTGAAACGATGCACTGCAAATGTGCAGCTCTCACTGAAGTCTGCAAAATGAGTCTTCTTATAACTCGCCTATACTGTGTGGAAATAATCTGAAATAATCTTAAAGGAAAAGGAATAAACCTATTTTAAAAACAGCTGAGTCCTTTAGATTGTATACCATAACCAATTTATGGAGATAAATGGAATTCAATATTAAAGAAATACTGGGTTTTTCCCCTCCTGTGTAAAATTTAAATGCAGAAACAAAAGAGAAAAAAAAAAAGAAAGGAAAAAAAAGAGAAAGAAAAAGAAGGAAAGAAAGAAGTGGTAAGATACAAGTAACACTTGGCTATTGTTTCTATATCAGTGCCTGCTAGAGGCACTGCACCTTGTTTTTCCTGGCCCAAGCTAAAGGCTAGCTGATTGTGGAAATGACTCATTCCATTTCTATAATGGAGATACACCAGCTATTGGACATCTTTATTTCTCATTCATTAAATGAATCCAGTGTCTACTGCTGTGATAGCCATCAACAGACACAGACAAGGAAATAAAAAAAAAGGGGGAAAGAGCAAGAGGGAGAATACAAATGAATATTATAGACTACTGTATGGGCCCTATTACTAAAAATGAATACAAAATACTCTAAAAAAATACATTAAGCCGGTATTGGCTTACAATGAGGTCAATATTGTGATTCATTTAACTCAGGGGACAATAAATCTTGATATTGACTGAAAACATAAGTCAATATGCGTACTGTTGTGTGCATTCCATTATAAAAACGAGGGGGGTAAGTGTAATGGAGAACACTTTCAGAAGAAAATTAGTTTTGCCAAAAGATTTTGTCTGGTTTTTAAATTCACTGCTGCAGACCACGATAGCTGAATCCTTGTCCCTCACCTGTGGGGCTGTAGGTTGGGCTGGGGCTGGAGACCATCTCATCCCAGATACGCTGGAAAGCTCCAGCACAAATGGGAGCCTTAGAGGCCCAGAAAAGGCGCCAGGCTGTAGAAGACAGTGACCTTTATATGGCTGATCTGGTAACATTTAAGGCTATTTGTGCCAGCTCCAGGGATGACTTCAATGAGAAGAAGTCAAATATAACCAAATCTTTCAAACCAATATGGAAGAAAGAAGACAGAGGATCTGTCTAGATTTCTTCAGCTTTAAGTTGTGTTGAGCTGTAAGATTCTCCTTCTCTAATGATCTGGAAAAAAATTTTTTAAAAACAAAACAAAACCCCCTCAAAAAAAGCAAAGAAACCCACATACATGCAAAAAGAAAATCCTCACATTTTTAAAAACATCCATGAAAAGCAGAGGCTTTGGATAGCAGTGGCTATCCAAGCTCTCAGGGCAGCTCAGCTCCCACTCTGAACTCTACCAATGCAGCCTGGCACCGATATAAGACCAGGCAGAAAAACCAAGAAGGCCTCACAGTGCTCATAGCTCTGGGTGATTGCAATAAAAAGCCCCATTTTTGCAGAAACATTTTGATGTCAGCAGACTGTCTGGCCCCAGCATTATTCTGCTGGAAATCTCCCACCTACACCTAAACTGTAGACACTGGGCTTACCTGTCCGTGCTGTCTAAGCACAGTTATCATTCTCCCTTGCTGCAAGGTCTTCCAAAACATCCCTTAAAGACCAGCTGGGCCAAGTGACACAGGGAACACCCATGAAGCTCCACCTGATTCCATTAGCACCTGAGCTTCTGCATCCATGTACAGGCCAACCTGCTCTACAAACACTGAGCCTGCACAGTGGGCACTTCCTAAAAGTCAAAGAAAAAGCTGCATTGCTTTAAAAAGCCCTGCTCTTGTAAAAGCATCCTGTTTAACTGAAAAAAAGTTGTGCTACTATCAATGAAATGTTTCAACAGTAAAATTAAATTTTCAACAAGCTACAGGAACAGCATGTGACAAGGCAATCATCTGGCCCCAAGTTACTGACCTCTGAAGTCAGCCAAGGTGAAGAGCAAAACTCACTGGCTCAGCATGTGACCAGCTTCAGCAAGTCAGCAACTGAGGAGGATTCCCTTTCTGATCCTTTATCCAGAGATACTGAACCCCCACCACCACTGCCCAATTCCCCAGGAAAAGGGATGGGCAGCATATGCAGATAAGAGGAGAAAAAGATCCCATCCATCAGAAATATTGCAAAAGGAAAATCACATGACCAGTACAGAAGCCTGCAGGAATCCAGCTCTTATGCAAGCCAGGATGACACACCCCTATATGGGTACATGTACACATAAATACACACACATTTCTGTGACAGTACTTTAGCACACAGTCAATCACACGGAGAAGGGGACATGACAAGGGGTACCTTGGTCAGTGTTTCCTGCATAAATCTAGCATGGCAACGTGCTACAAAATAATGTAAAAGAGCAGAAGACCACTTCTTACAGGACAAGCTTGATGTCACAGAGCCAGAATGTCACCAAGGCATTGCCCTCTTCAACCTGCTTTCATCCACGCTGGCTCGGGGACAGGCGGCAGCGATCAATACCCTCATGCTGAGCTGTAACAACTGAGAGCACTCCTGGGTTAATGCACCTCGGAGAGAAACCAGGAAGCTCCATGCCACTGCATGCACAAAATTCAGAGGTTACAGAAACAGGGACCCTGCACAAGTGAAAAATGCCTGCAGTTTTTTAGGAAAGCATATATCCCAACAGAGCACTGAGGCTAGGTACCACAAGCCATCATCTCACTTAAATGTTTAGGAAAGAGTGGCAGACAGCAACTGTCCTACCGCTCCTGTCTGGGTATGGGTTAATAATGCCTCTCTCCCGGTCCTACATATTGTCCTGTTTCCAGCCAGGACAGGGTTAATTTTTGCAGTAACCTGGAGAGGGTAAGCCAAGTTTGGCCAGGACCCAGAGGTTATTCTATACCACCTCATGTCACTGCCAGGGCTGAGGGAAAGCGAGTCTCTTCCAGGGAGAAGGGGCCTCTTCCAGTTGGCATAGCATTGAGAGGGAGCAGTTGGGTGTGGATTGCTGTCAGAGGGTTTCCTTGGCAATTGTTCACCTCTTTCTTGTACCCTCTGTCATTATTACTGTTGCTATTTATTTTCTTATCTCATTGTTGTTTCCAATAAATTGTTCTTATCTTGATATGTGAGCTTTACCTTTTGAGCCTCCAATTCTCCTTTCCATCCCACAATGTAGAGGGAAGTTAAACAGAAGGGAGCAAGAGGCTCATGATTTGGAGATTCTCAGTGGGAGCACTAAACTGGGGAGTACCATTCCTAGACCATGATGCTGTATGCTTAAAAGAAAGCAAAAGAGTGCATAGGCAATGACCTCGTAAGATTTCTTGCTTTATGTGACATCCTTCTTAATATGCAGCACTGATTTGCCTATCCCTATGGTGCTCCTGACAAAGACAGCTTACAAGGATCAGGCCAGCAGCACAAGCAGAGGGAAGGACATCTCACTAGCACTCTGTTGTCCTGCCAACCTTGTTGAATAAGCTTTCTCTCAGCAGAGAGCACATCCTTGCTGGGAAGGACTAGTCAGAGCCTTGATCAAGGCCCATTTCAAACCTCAAGTCTGGCTATAAGCACTGCTAGACTCCAAAACGCCTAGATGCAGTTCTTGGTTACTGCATGTCAGCAGTTTACAGACATGCTCCTGCAACCAAAGTTTTGCCTGAAACCCCCCCAAGAAGAAAATCAGCACCTGCCTGTGTTTGTGTCTGGACAGATATTACCTGGCTTGGCTGCTAGCAAACAGAGTACCCCAGCCCCTTTCCTACTGAGAGTCAAGAGCCTGGTGTCTGGCACAGACAGTGACTTCCAGCTGAGAAGAATTCCAGCTGCTCTGGGCAGCAGCCAGGTGCCCTCTGGCAGTGAGGCACTGCATCAGGTGGAGCTGGGATGCAGCTCCATTGTGACAGTGTGCCCACACATCCAGGTAGGGGCAGGAGCTCTCCTCGTTGCATATGGACATGCTGACAGTTGGGGTGGAGGCTGGGATCCTGGCTCAGCTACATCCCAGCCAAAGGACAGCAGTGGGATAGGGAGGAGGAAGATAGCCACTTCCAGCTAAAAACAGACACTTCACAAACTTTGTGCAAAGTTTGCTGGTTTGAGCTGGCGGTAGGTCGGAGAAAGCTGGTCACTCCCCTTCACCTAAGAAAAACAACAAACAAAAAAACCCCAAAGACCCTTAAAATTGTACAAAGGCATAACATGCCACTGCTTTACAAATTAAAAATACTAGAATTTGTTCCCATGGAAATCTTCAGGAGCCTTTGTTCTTTTCCTGAGTTAGAAGAAATCTGTTTTCTATTTTTAAAAGGCACTAATTCTTTTGGACCCAAAACCACAGAGAGACTCTGCTCAGTGTGTTCAGATTTTCTCTCCCTCAGCCCAGTCTGCCCCCACAGTGAGTGCTGAGGCAGAGCCCCAATCCCTGCAGCCTGGCTTGGAAGTCACTCCCAGTTGGTGCCAAGGTAGGTTAATTATGAGAACAATTCTTCCTGCTGCCCAGGTGCAAATCCACTTGTGCACCCAGCTGCTTCCATGCAGCAGGGGGACACAGCAAACCCAGACAACACTGCGAAGCCAAAGGTGAGTTCAGAGCTTGCAGGCAGAGCCTTTAACAGATTATTGTGGGGACACACACACACACACCTTCCTTCACACCCATGTCCAGGCTGGAACTTTAATTCCTCTCCCAGGTTTGGCCTCCTTGCTCATACTTCCATCTCTATCACACTGCCCCCATAAGAAACCAGGCACCCTGGCACAAAGCAGAGTTTTCAGCCCCCAGACTGTGGGAGGTTTGGGACTGTTACATGTACTTCACAGCTCAGACCCAGCTCAACATAAAACATTCTGTTATTCTCTCTCTCTTTTTTCCTTTCCCCTTTTCTGAAAGATTCCTCCAGAGATAGACAAGGAGGAAGCATTTTTGCCTCCAAGAAAGAACGAAAATTACAACCCTATCTACATAGCAAAGGATACTTTACCCCTGGGTGCAGAACAAGAAGGCTGAAAGAAATGTAAGCTAACACAAAAATTATGAGCAACTTTGGATGTGGGTAGGTCTCTGGTGTGAGACTGGTATGCAATCCTTTCTTATTTCTTCCTGCTTTCTGTTTCTAAGATGCAGATAGATATTCAGATCATATAGTGGGCAAGACAGATGAATAAATAAAGTTTTCAAGATTGCAGAATATGTACATCTCTGTGGTTGGGACTCTAATCACCCAGGCAAGGATGAAGAAGTCCTGAAGAACTAGTAAGAACAGGAAGATGAAATACATTCAGTGCGGTGATAATTAATTAAACTACCTCAGTTAGGGACACAGGTTGGTGCCATTTCTTGTGCAATGTATTTATAGGCATATCAGTCCAACAATGATGGAGAGTGAAACCTCGTTTGAAATACTGCTCTTCAACAGCCGCATAAGCACACTAGAACAGCTCTCAAACGTGTAAACCAGCTCTTTTCCAGCCCTCAGTTATTCTCTGCCAGCTGTTTAGTCTTCCATAAAGAATACCTACATTTTTCCCGCATTCAAACATTTTATCAAACTGCCATATAAAAGTCGATGGATATTAAAACACAGTAGTACTGTATATTCTTGCTACAGCCCCAAATTCAATTATAATCCTTCAAGACCCCAGGGAAAAGTTACAAGTGGAAACACTATGTGCTAAAAAAATGAGAAATGATGACATTCAGCATTTGTAAGTTTATTTCTACTGCCTTTCCTCAGGAAAGCAGGTACAAATAATTTGCAGTCATCATATTGTTTTTATTTGGAATCCCTCCTTTGCTTTGCTGCTAACTGCAGGTAATCTTTAGTTTAAGTTGTCTTGCTTATGAGGATACCAAAAGATTCCCCTCTCTACCTAGATGCTTCCAAAGCATTAAGCTTGTGACTAAACAAGGGAGTAGATTCAAAAGCCATAATGCTTCCCATACCAGTCACCAGCAACTGCATCAGAAAAACAAATAAAGAAAAAAAAAAAGGGGGCTTTTTTTAATTCTCCCCCCGCCTTTTTTTTTTTTCATAGATACCTTTAAAGACTTTTATTTTGAGCGAATATGAGACTCGTCACTTGATGATTAATTTGCATGTTGATAGGCAGTCAGTGTAGCAGCTTTCAGATTAGGGACATTCCGCTGCACACTAAAAGGCACAAAGAACAAAAAGTGAATTTCAATCTTGCCCTTCTTTTCCAGTCAGTGCATTCCCAGCCCATGTCTATTGATGAGCAGTTGGAACAATACCAAAATGCAGTGTAAGATCAATCCTGCTGTTTACTTCGCTGAGCTGGAGGAACAAAGGACAGAAGAAAGGACTTAAACCCAGCTATAGTAAAAGACTGGGGATGAAGGATGAAAAATGTGCCTGATGGGCAGTAGCACAGAGTAAACTCATTTAGAAAATAGGCAGCTCCAGCTGAGATAAAACCAATGATGATTTGTATTTTGTACTGTATCTTCAGGGGATAAAAGCACTTCTATCAGATACCATTGGAGGCAAACTTGAAACACTGCAGTAAAATGCTATGTTCCCTACCAGGGAGAGAATAAAAATTCCCATAATTGCAAAGGAGTGTTAAATATCTGATTGTGCATGCCTTTTTCCTCCCATGGTGAGATAACTCAACCCGGTCCTCTTTTAAACTTCACAGGACCTGTCTAATAGAATATTCAGCTGGATGTTTTTGTATCAAATGCAGCATGACACCATGTTTTACTTTGATAAATACTGATAATTGTAATTAGGGGGATTATTAGCCTTTAAGACCCTTTTTCTTAAAAAAAAAAAAGGAAGCTATTTCAAATGAGAAGGAACTCAAGTGCCTGAACAGGCAGGAGGATGTGAAGAGAGAGGACAAAGTTCTTCTTCAAATGCAAATGCCTTAACAAACTGTAACTAATGAGAAGGGGAAAATAAAACACTCCCTTCTATTGCTAAACATAAATTATTCTAAATCAAAAATCTATTTACTTTTACTGAAAAGCAAGAATATCTGACACAATGAACTACCATCATCTCAGGCAAGGATAGCACAACACAGAATAATAGAGATGGTAAAAATGAACAGCAGGAGAATTGATGGTATCCTTGTAGATATTGAAGTACAGGGGGATTTTGCTGTTTACTGATCACCATTTGCAAGGTTTGTTCACCTCTTTAGCTCAAAAAATTATTTCCCAGAGGCTGTTACTTGCTGACAGGGATGTGTTGGCTCCTCACACTGATCAATGTACATTCTTCCAGCAAGGATAAAATTTGAAGTAATTTATTTGATTTTCTATGATGCTTCAGAAGAATCTCTGACTGTCACCAAGCAGCAGATAAACAACGTTCCTGTATGCAGGAGTAAGCACTTTGAGACAATTACAAATTGACCTGCCTAGACACCAGCACACCAGAGTGTGAACACTGTCTTTGCACATAGGGAGGTGGTGTAGATACATATATATACACATATGTATATGTATTGTGGGGTAGGGAAGCTTATTGTTTAAGGGAATAAGAGGCAGCAATAGCAGAAAGTACATAGAAAAATCTGAGAGACTTGCACAAACCTTACATTTGAGAAAAACCTCTGTGGTACATCCAAATGCAGCTGAGCCAGCACAGCAGGAAGGATAAAAGGGCTAAAGTTAGGTACAAATATCTCTACTGCTGACTCAACAGCTGAGATTTTTCTGTGGGTTGATGAAGATCCAAAACATTTTCTCCATTTCACCTCACTTTCCAACCCCACTGTTTACTCTGAAGTGACCTGACGTGTCTCCTTTGTCCCAAGATACAATAGCTAAGAAACTTGGGCCCTGATTCTGCAACTCTCTTTTTTCACTGTTATTCAGCAGCAGACGTCAAAGCACTGCTGATTAAAAGCCAGCATATTAGAATTAGAAAGGAGGTACATTGTGTCTTGTGTTAACATCGCTGCTACCAGCCCATTTGTCTGCTAGAAATTTAAACCCTCTTTCTCACTAAAATATTGCACCTGTGGGTGCTCTCCTGCAGTCTAACAGCCTGCCAAAAATTAGCCCAGCTGGGCAATAACATCCACCTTGCCCTGGTGAGACAGAATAGCACTGTGTATGGATCAGTTCCCAGAAGAAGGAAGGGGTTTGGATCTATTTAAGGCAACTTTCTCTGAATTTAGAAGTATTTCTGTTTAGTTCTGAGTGCACCCTCTCTCTCCTTACATAACAAACAACAGAATCAGACAAACCGCTGTTAATTTTAACTCTCTCTTCAGAACATTCATACAAGCACACCCACCCATGTTTGGAAAGAATCCTCTATATTTATCCATAAGCATAAATATTTGGTACACTGATGGATCTTAAATTTTTAACTATGTTCTTCCAAGCTTGAGAGTTCATGTTTCTTCAGAGACAACACGAGCCAGTTTATAACCCTCTAGAAACTCACAGACTCTGATAAAGGTTCACAGCTGAAAATAACCTTACTACAGTGGTGAAAATACAACACCATCAGTATAAAATAAGGCAGCATTATACTAAGCAATCCTGTGTCTATAAATAGTGCAAGATTAAAGTGCCTATAAACTGCAGGTCTTATTTACTTCTAGATACAATTACATTTACAACAGATAAATGTCCAAAGTCTTTGAAATTCTAAGTCCCTCGTGTGAATTTCTGGATGCAAACCTATGCTGCATGTATGTGTAATGCACATTCCTGTCAAGAATATAATTCATAGCGAGTCTAGTGAGAAAATCCTACCTCCTTCTTCTAGCTTTTTTCCCTACTGTCATTTGCTCTCTGATGGAATCCCTCACAGTTGCCTCAAGTTTCCACAGTGCTCCAACTAATAAAAGAAACAAACAACCCAGTCACATTCTTTTTCCTTCTAATTAAATAGCATCAGCAGGTGATGCTCAGATCCATAAAGCTGTATATGGCCACACCTCCCCAGGCCCTTTTCAAGGAGAGAAGTTCTGTTCACCTTTTGGGAATGGCCTGCTTGCATCCCCAGCAGGGTGAGCCCAGCAGCTCTCAGGAGACCCACAGCTCAGAGCCAACAACACAAACACAAAGCTAAATTTTCAGTAGCTGCCAGGCATTTGAGGTTCCTTGACGCATCAGCTGGATTCCTCAGGTCAAGGAAGTTGAGCCTTTCTGCTTTTGAAAGAAATTGTCCTTTTGGAATAGAAGGGCAGGAAAAGAACGTTTGAATGCTTTACCCTTGCTATTAAATGAGAGAAGAGCCTTAAAAGGATTGAGAGTTGCAAAAGGAAGCACATCATGTAAAACACGGGCACACAGACAGCCAGCACTGATAGGGAGCACGCTCAGCACACCAAGGACAAGCCCTCTGTCCCCCACCCAAGGTTCATGCCTAAACAGGCACAACTAATATTTGACCTACACACTGCAAAACAGGACGATAACAAACAAAATACACCAAGAAACAT